>NC_079225.1:27110647-27143147 GCF_029633865.1 Lampris incognitus
ATAGGGTTAGTGGTTGTGTCAAGAAGGGCATCCAATGTAAAATTTTGCCAAATCATTATATGGACTGACAAGACCGCCATAGTGCTGTGCCCTCACAGGGTACTGATAGAAACCATCAAATCCACTGTGGCGACCCTTGGGAAACAGGGAACAAGCCGAAAAAAGAAGAAGAAGACACAGACTTGACTGATACTGAAACAAATCCTGGTAAATTACTATTCACATCCATTCAAATGGGTGCAGTTTCAGTTACTGATGGATGGCTCTCTTAATGCTTTGTCATGTCATGTTGTCATGGAAATAAATGCTGGTACATTATGACACTCCTTTCAACAGCCTAGTGATGCTCATGTTGAACATCCCACATTTTGAACATTTCTAGGGATTGTCCACCGGTGAATCTGAAAATACATGTTATCATTCTTGTATCTTATGTCAGCCATCTTGTGTGTATTAAAGGTCATATACATATAAGCAATAGAAGTTGAGAGAAGAAGGTGAGGAGGGGGGGGGGACCAAAAACCTAAAGATCAGTATCTCTTGCAAAATTACCTGCCGCTTCCTTGGTTGCTAGGAGACCAAGTGGAGATGGAGGGGATGGGGGGGTGGGGGGTGGAAAAGCTGGAGTCACACAAAGAGAGGAGGATAATGACATCGCTGGGTTACATTTAGTGATTTTTTTTCTTTTATGCTTTCATTTGTTGCTTTGTGCAACAAGCATCAAGAGAGCATTATGCCAATAAAGTGAGTGAGCGAAAGAAAGCGAGGGGGAGGAAAGGAAAAAAAAAGACGGAGAATGAGTGGGGCAGAATGAATGAGGGGAGAGAGAAAAATATATCTAACTGTTGGAGGTTTGGTTGGTGTGGATAATTACCAAGTCACTGACACCTGCGGTCTCTTCATCGCTTTCTTCCTCATCGCTTTTTTCCCTTTCTATTTGTCTCATCTCATCTTCTTCTGCCCTAATCTTCTTCATCTGTAATCAATTCTCTCTCTCTCGCTCTCTCTCTCTATATATTTCCATCACCCCCACCCTTGAAGGCAGGGTCACTTAAATATATTGTGACTGTATGAATTCCAGCACTCACATCACCATGGCCACCATACAGAGAAGAGAAAAAATCAAAATATTATTACATTCATTACAGGCCATGCTGTCAAGCTGACCAATGTATTTAAATCCAACCCTA
The DNA here is from genome assembly GCF_029633865.1 of Lampris incognitus. Classification (NCBI taxonomy): domain Eukaryota; kingdom Metazoa; phylum Chordata; class Actinopteri; order Lampriformes; family Lampridae; genus Lampris; species Lampris incognitus. Next base: position 27,111,838 of record NC_079225.1, read on the forward strand.
TGAAGATATTCACTAAATCTAATTTAGATCACCAAATCCAATGTGCTGTCCATTCAGACACATTAAAATGCTTTGGTGACTATGAGAGAACACTTCGACACGAGAATGGTGCACTGTACCTTTAAATGGAAGGAAACAGGGTACATGCAGTGGGTAGGGGGTGGGGGGGGACAGGGATATGGATAGAGAGAGAGAGAGAGGAGAGAGAGAAAGCAAGAGAAAGAGAGGGGGAGAGAGAGAGAGCGCGGGAGGGAGAGAGATAACAGGAAATATGTAGGGAAATAAAGAAACAGAGTACTTGAGACAGACTAAGAGAGAGAGAGATTGGAGACAGTCATATTTCTTATATTAACACATATATAAACAAAACACACACACACACACACACACACACACACACACACACACACACACACACACACACACACACACACACACACGCATGCATGTGTGCAGGCGAGCAGGGCAGTAAAACAAGGGGCTGCTGAGCAGTTTCTCATCTCTGTCTGTGGGGGCTGTGACTACCCAGAGCACGATCTAAACAGAAAGAAAGAAAGAAAGAAACCAGGAGAGGCGCCTCCTGAAGATATTACTAGAAAGAATCAACTGCTCACCAATGAACATTAATGCAAATAACTGAACCCTCTTTTTAAGGAGTATCACCAAGAATATCTCAGCCAAGATTAAGCGTCTATTTTTTGCTCCCTGCCACCGTTGTGCAATGTTCTTGAAAGACGTACTGAAGAAGACTTAACTTCTGACAGAAACTGTCATTTCTGAACTGTAAGGAGATGGCGAGGTGCCTTTCACGGACACAGAAAGGAGAGAACTGAGGATAACCCCCGGGGATGTTTTAACCGCCTCGAAGAGACTTTTTAGTTATTTGCCAAGAGCTTATGGACTATTGCTCACTGGGAGCCGTGCAACTGTGAGGAGACCTGTAAAAGGAAATTCAATATTAGTCAGAGATACAATACTGAAGATGATGCACCATTCCTCACACGGGAGTGAATGTTGCTCCGATGTTGCTTCTTGCTGAATGCTTCCAGGTATCCCCTTACTTACCATTTGGATGGGACAACGGGGCAGTGTCACAGAATCTTTTGGGGGGTTTTTTCCTGAGCAAATGTGTACTTTTACTACTTTTGCTTTTGAACATTTGCAACTGTCCCAATTTGTAGATTGTACCAAATACTTTTTGACTAGTTTGAGCTAGTTTTCGCAACGCCACTTTTTTATTTGTGCATAGTTGCTCATAAGCCATAACTAGTAATATTTGAATCGATTTATACAAAAAAACATACCGGTCACAGTTCATAGATCACTTATTGATCCTGGCATTTTTAACATGCTTTTCAAATTTGCAAGGATTATACTGACGAAGACAGCTTAAATCTCCTGCAGCCTGCAGAAAAGAGGAGGGGGAGAGCATAAAGAGAGAGAGAGAGAGAGAATAAAGAGATAGGGTTAAAAGAGATAGAGCGTAAAGAGAGCAAGAGAGAGAGAGAGCGAGAGTCTCGTTTCCTGTTGCTGTAAATTCTTGAATCTTGAATATTCCCAAGCAGCTCCCTGGCAGTATCACTGAGGTTTCTCCCTTTTTTTTTCTTTTTTTTTTTGTGGGGATATTTTAAGATTTTCAGTCATTTCCAAGTGAAAGAGACAGAGTGTAAGATGGCAGAGAAAGAGGGAGGAAGAGAACAGGGGAGAGGGAAGGACGGGGATGATTTAGGAGGGAAAGCAGTGGTTGGGGCCCAAACAGCTGGCGGAGGAGTGGTAATTGAGGTCCGGGAGAAGAAAGGACCACTTCGGGCTGCAATACCCACAATGCCTTTCCCTCTGGCCGTCATCTGCTTGTTTCTCAACACCTTTATACCTGGACTAGGTGAGTGGAGAATCCCTTTGTCTCTCTCTCTTCCTCTCTCTCTCTCTCTCTCTCCCTCTCTCTCTCTCTCTCTCTCTCACCTTCTCATTTATCTATCTATTTAGAAACCTTTCTTTTCCCTGGGTGAGGGGTTTTTTGTCCCAGTTTTGTCTCATTGCATCAAATATGAGCGTCGGTTCAACCAATCCCCCCCCCTTGCTAATGTGTTTCTGTGCAGAAAACTCGGGAATATCTTTGCAAGACGTGTGTTTATAGGAGCAAGAAAATGAAGGTCTCGTTCTACCCGATGTGCCGAGGGTGCGGTCGCACGGTTCAGCGTGGTGCTGCATCAGCAGCAGGTGTAATGTCACTCACATGGAACAGCAACATGGGTACAGGTCGATGAGGAGAGCCTTGAGAGAAGCGATGCCCAATCATTTGTTCAAACATTCTTCAGTCAGACACAAGTAAAAAAGAGAAAATGCGCTCCAGTGTTTCAAGGCCAAACACCGGTCGTCTTGTGCGGCGAAAGCAACGATGCTGAAGCAGCTCCTCTGGCACAACTGTCCCCCGAAAAGTGACCAAGAGAGCAAAAAATGAGACAAGTTCGCATGCGGAGTTGAAGCGAGACAAACTGTTAGAGCCAAAAAGAGATTTCCAAGCCTGCAGATATGATGCATACAGCCATTCAAGTAATTTAGCAGCTAGTCAAACAACTGAGTTGATAACACCACCACCTTGAGGACCGTGCGGAGGGTCTGAAGCCAACCAAGAGACCATCATTTTTGAGAACGAACATCTAACATCTGTTTTTTGTTCTTCTCTCTCTCGCTCTGAGACAGAGGTTGTCATATTGTGCTCTAATTTTTAGCTGTCAGATGTCAAAACTCTTGAAATGGTCCAGGTGTAGTATGTCTTTGCGTGTGTGTGGGTGTGTGTGTGTTTGCGTGTGTGTGTGTGTGTGTGTGTGTGTGCGCACGCGACGCGCCCAAATAAGCTAGAGATTGTAAGACGCAAGAGTTACGAGCTGAAATCTTGGCAGAAATACTTATTGCTTTGTTGCTGCTGGTGTCTACAGTCATTAGGGAACTCTCACCACCCCTCCCTCACCCCCCGCCGCCACCCACACCCTTCTAGGCTCCCCTAGAGCTCTCCTCTGTGATTTTGAGCGCATCTTACTCATCTTACGTGTGTGTGTGTGTGTGTGTGTGTGTGTGTGGTGAGGGAGGGATGGGAGATTGTGGGGACCATGTAACATAATCTTTGAAAGCCACTGGCTCCATTGTGTATTTATACACACACACACACACACACACACACACACACACACACACACACACACACATACATATGCACACAACACAACATGCATGAAGAATCATGCATTAATCTGTTGGTCCTGGCTTGCATGTAATGAAACCTGCAGAACCAGGCACACACACACACACACACACACACACACACACACACACACACACACACACACACACACACACACACCCTATATATGTGTGTGTGTGTGTGTGTGTGTGTGTGTGTGTGTATATATATATATGTATATATATAGCATTTTTTTCGAAACCGTCAATGGTGTTGAGTGCTCGACTAATATATATATATATATATATATATATATATATATATATATATATATATATATATATATATATATGTAAGATAGTGCTGACATAAACTGCATATGATGTAAGACCTTTCCCTGCTGAATTTGATCCGATACCTCTGTTTAGTTCTGAGACATGAGAATAACAGCATGTTGTGGACTTGTATTTATAATGAACAACATATACTACAACAATGAGGACTAAAGGGAACCTATACGTGTGAAACTGGCAATGCTGTGTGCATGTTGAATGTATGAACAAAAGACAGAGTGAGAAACAAAACAAGAGCGAAAGAGAGAGAACAAGTCAAGTCAATTTTATTTGTAAAGCCCAATATCGCAAACTATAAATTTGCCTTAACAAGACAGAGACTAGTAGAGAGGCGGCGAGAGAGGAGAAAAGACCCAAGTAACCAGGAAAACTGGTGGAGGGGAGAGGCAAGCGAACGGGGTGCATAAACACACAGGGAAAGAGAGAGAGAGGGAGGGAGGGAGAGCGTACAGAGACATGCAGAGAGAATATAACAAGTGCACTCAGACACACACACACACACACACACACACACACACACACACACACACACACACACACACACACACACACACACACACACACACACACACACACACACACACACACAGAGTCACTATACTAAGTGTTGCTGTCAGGATATAAGAGGACTGATACCTGCATGGCAGAATTCTTGATGCTCTCTAACAATCTATAATGTGTTGTGGCCAGTCCACACCAAACCCCTACTCTAATGTTTGTTTACAAACCTCCGCAGATTTGTGTGTGTGTGTGTGGGGGGGGGGGTGCTCACCACAAAGAAAAATGTAGAGAATATAGTATGTGTACATCGTTCAGTTACACTTTACATTGCACGTTTCTTGCATCAGTATGCATAGCTGTGCACTTTCGTGAGGGAGAGTTAAAGAATATGTTTGAAAGAGGTGTGCGAGTGTGTGTTTGTGCGTTTGTGCTGACAAGTACATCCACTGTACATGTGAATGTGTCATGTGGTGTTTGTTTGGTTGTTGTATGTGTGTGTGTGTGTGTACATGCATATTTATGTATGTATGTGTGCGTGTGTGTGTCTTTGGGTGTGGTGTATCCTCCCCTCTTACCTTCTCTCCTCAATTCCCACTCCATCTCGTCTTCCCTGGTATTGAACAGTGCAAGATACCATGAGACTTTTTACTCATTCATGCATTCATTCTTTTTCATCACTTCCACCCACGCCTTCAGTTAGCCTCCTCCACCTTTCTAAATGCTGAATTATTGATTCCTTGAAAATGTTTCGCCAACACCTTGTATTACCACACGGATGAGCTCGTTTTATCAGGCAACAACAAAAATACAGTTTAAGCATTGCTCATCTTTTCAGTTTCGCACATTTTAAGGCACCCCTGAGGTCAACGCACGGCCCACCTGCTGAGCAGCATTCTGCATGACCCACCAGTGCCACCACAGCCTTACTCTGAGTCAATGGGGGGGTTGTATGACTGGGCGTGTATGTGTGTGTGTGTGTGTGTGTGTGTGTGTGTGTGTGTGTGTGTGTGTGTGTGTGTGTGTGTGTGTGTGTGTGTGTGTGTGTGTGTGTGTTGGCTTGCTCATATGTTTGAAGTCCTTCATTGTATAGATGCCACTAGTTGCTATGCCAACACCGATACAGACGAGCAAAATGTGTGTTCACATTTGTGTATGTATATGCATACAAAATATTATTGTGCTTAATTACTGATTTCTTGAAAATTTCAGGAGTGTGTGTGTATGTGTGTGTGTGCATGTGTGTGTGTGTATGTATGTGTATGTGTGTGTGTGTATGTATGTGTATGTGTGTGTGTATGTGTGTGTGTGAGAGAGAGGGGGGGGGGTAGAGATAAAGAAAAGACCAGTAGAAGATCGTGTTTGGATACTGCATCATTTCCTGTCTAACCCTGATCAAATTACACATTTATAATCAAACTCAGACACAGATTTATTCCTTAAACTCATTTGGATATTAGACACTGACCTCCGAATGACCCTGTCACCACACACACACACACACACACACACACCCCAGAGTTCATACTATCCAAGAACAGATGGCTGATAAATGGCTGGGCGCTGGCGTAACACTGAGGGCAGAGGAGAGGACCCACATGGACCATTTTCAGGTGTCTGAGAGAAGCTAACTTCCCTGTTAGCCTCACTCGAAAATACAGCATGATTAAGAAATTGAAAGGAAGTAAAGAGTTTGAACAGCTGTGTTGTGTAAGGAAACGGTGCCACAGAAGTTTAAATTCTTCATGGGACGGTTTTGAGACGTGAGTCTTGGAAATACTGGGACGTGTGCGCAGGCATAAACTGAGGCCTCACCCAGCGCGCCACTCCCTTCCAGTTTTCTGACTCCTGATCGACACACTGTTGATATAAACACTCACGCAAACGCACAAGTGTTCGCACACACACACACCAACTTTGCTGAGACATACTTGAGATGCGCACTGACTGGGCTGTGTGCCCAACGTTGGGACACAGTTCATCAGCTAACTGATTGGGAGGATGGCAGCTGGCAAGCCAGTCTGAGAGCAAGCTATCGGCCAAGCCAACTCTCCCAGCAGACTTGATTTCTAAAAGGCAGCAAATAGTTCATTAAAGACAGCTCTATTATTTCACACGTGTTCAGAAAGCGATACAAAACCACATAGGCGTCACCCGACACTGACCGGGGGCCTCGCTTACCGCAGAGCACAGCTGGTACAAGGAGCTACTCAGGAGCCAAACACAGAACCTAAAACATGACACGCGACACGATTACCAGTTAAGACTCTACTGCTAAAATATCCATTCTGCAACATGATAACAAATCTACAGAGTACCGGAAGGAAGACCGGTACCAATAATCTAGGCGGGGGAGTGCATTTGGTTACAACACCTGCAGCACACACACACACGCTGGTACACACGCGCAAACACAAGCAAACGTCAGGTTGGGACCCCAAAGTGGTTCGGAGAAAGATTAAAATGGGTACTCTGGGGATATTTATTTCAAAAGAATATTTGTTCTCACATTTATTTCCTCGGGAAGGTTTCCTGAATGTTTGTGCGAATTCAAAACAGGGGGACTGTTCAGTGCAGCCAGAGTCCTCTATTGCTAGCATGCTGGCTTCTATTGCTGTTGCTAGCAAGTTGTTGAGGGAACCATATGCGTTCCTCATTTACTTAATTTGCAATTTAAAAAAAAAAATCAGTCAGTCGAGGGTTTTCGACAGTCAGCTGTTCCTTCATGACTCAGTTGGCCAGCCTTTAGACAAATCCCTGTCGTCTTGTTGTGTTGCCAAAGCCCCTGAGTAGATACGTGAGGCCCCCTAAAGTAGTAACTATTGTGAGGAGTGTGTAGGTGAGGTAAATGCAATGATGCCCACAACACGTCATACACAGGAAATTGCCTTTAAATCCAGCCTATATAGCCCCTTGGCCTTAAAAGGACGAATAGCAAAGGTCTAAAAAGAGTGGGAAGGTTACGGTTGATGTGTGTGTGTGTGTGAGGGGGGGGGGGGTCACAGTGATTGATAGTGTGTGTGTGACACTGGAGAGGCTGCATCAGTTTACTGTGCCACGCTGACATTTAGCCTCTGGATACTCAGTGTATCTGTGTGTATGTTTTGGTCATCCAGTTTGTTGACTGTGCTAAAAGTAGTACTCCTCTTTTTGAGCTCTCTCCGTCTTCTGTCGTCTTTCTCTGTTTCTGTCTTTCCGCGTCTGTCTGTCCGTCTGTCCGCCTGTCTCTTTCTTTCTCTCTCTCTCTCGCGCGCTCTCTCTCTCTCTCTCTCTCTCTCTCTCTCTCTCTCTCTCTCTCTCTCTCTCTCTCTCTCTCCCTCCCTCTCCCTCTGTCTCTATTTATCTTACACCCACACATGTATACCATCATCCATCATTAGCCTCCTACACTACCAGTGAGTACTGATGGAGAATTCTCGGAATGATTATAGTCATTAGTCTGGGTAATATCTGAGGACACTGGGACACACACACACACACAGACAGTTACACAATCACACACACCGGCAGCCATACTAACATGTACGGTTCCCCACCATCAAAAAGACATGCATGTTAGGGTTAGTACTCCTGTCTGTGCCCCTGACCAAGGCATGGCAAGACGAACGGGAGTTGGTCCTCGGGTGCTGCACAGCGGCTGCCCACTGCTTGGATGGGTTAAATGCAGAGCATAATTTCCCTACAGGGATCATTAAAATATATAAAAATCAAAATAAAAAAATAATGTACCCTGGCTCTGCCAAATGACAGAAGCTAAGCAGGTGTGGGCTTGGCTAGTACTTGGATGGAAGACCTCCTGAGAAAACTTGAGTTGCTGCTAGAAGTGGTGCTGGTAGGCCAGTAGGGGGCAGTCTTCCCTCTGGTCCTAATAAACAACAACAAAAATCCCAATGCCCCCGTGCAGTGACGGGGACACTGTGCTGTAGGAGATGCGGTCGTTTGGATGAGATGTTAAACCGAGGTCCTGACTCACTGCGGTTATTAAAGATCCCTTGGCACTTATCACAAAGAGTAGGGGGTTCCCCGTTGTCCTGGCAAAATGTCCAACCCGGCTCTCTCCATCTGGCCACCTAATCATCACCCATGTAATTGGCTCAATGATTCCTCCCTCTCCACCTCAAGCTGATGTGTGGTGAGTGTTAGGTGCAAAATGGCTGCCATGCACCACCCAGGTGGTGCTACACATTGGTGGAGGTGAGTTTCCCCCCTTCACTGTGAAGCACTTTGGGTGTCTAGAAAAGCACTATATAAATGTAATCAATTATTATTATTATTATTATTATTATACACACACACATGCACACACACAGACACATGCACAATCACACACATCCAAAACCTTCATATAAATATTTCCCAAGAAATGTGAGCATTGTGCGGTCTCCCAAGAGAAGTTATTCAGAGGTATCACACCTATAAGTGATAAAGACTAAAAAACAATAACATTAAAATCATTTATTCAGATTACAAAGGCAGCAACTGAATTGAAGGTAGTTAGACTATATTTTCTAATAAAATGATAAAAAACAAGATTTATGCACAAGCATCTATTAAACATTCACTCAGCAGCAAGCTGACGATCGTAGGAAGTGTCTGGACGTGGGCGGAACTAGCTACTCGTTATCTGCCAATAGCGTTGGACACCTGCTGGTGGGTGTGGCCTCAGTGACCTCATCATTTCGCTGGTCTACATATATCATGACTCTTTGTGTGTGTGTGTGTGTTTGCATGTTGTACAGGTGTGTTGCTTCAAAATGATTTATCTTGTGTTTTGGCGCAAGTTCGAGTCTAACCCTCTTTGCCAGGCAATCGAGATTAATCTATGTCAATCAACAACGAGAGAGAAAACGGAGACGAATGGAGAAACAAGTAGAGAAAGGGAGAGGAAGGGAGAGACCAGGTAGCCCTCTGTATGAGAGGAAACTGACCTTTTACGCAGTTCACCAGGAAGCCATGCCTTTCTTCCTTACCCCTCCGGTCGGTTCTGCCAGCTTCATTAATTAAGCTCCACCGAACGTGAAGAGAAACAAAGCTGACGGGGGGGGGGGGGGTCAAGGCTGAGATGCACAAAACGGCCACCAGGTATTCCTGTTGATTGGCGTTTAGCTTTTGCAGAGGGCATAAATTGGACACTAGTTCAGGAATAAGGTCAGACAGAGAGGCCGAAAGTGATGCAGAAGGTGGAACAAAACGAGAAAGTCGAGAAAGAGCAAAGAAATAATCAGATGTTTCTGAGTTGTTCGACGACGGATCTTTGAATGTGTTCATACATGTCCTTATCCAGGCTCCTATGAGACACATGTCGGTTTTAACATCAGTGGATCTCGGTCCTCTGAACATCCACCATCGGTCCTTCGTCAGGTTACACTTTGCCGTCTCGCTATCAGATTCGCGTTACATTACTCAGATTACTCCTTTTAAAAGTAATCTATTACTCCTCAAACCTAACCTACTTTCTGAGTGGTAGTGCTCCTCGGAAAAGAGATTTAAGAGATATGAATATACACGGTGATAAATATTTGATTCAGTACAGTAAAACTTTAATGTGAGAATACAGTATTACCATCACAACAGTGGAACAAGACCTCATATTAGGCTGCACTGCCTGAATCCCACAGATGTAGAAGGTCAGCTGATAGTTCCCATGGAAGTCTAGAATAGGAGAAGTTCAGTGAGAGGCCTATCAGTGGGTTAGTAATCAATGTGGAGATGAATGAATGACACTCTGTGGGCTGGACAGATCACAGCCAGGCTAAAATTAGCTGAACAAGAACATTGTTTGTAGGCTTGTAGTTAATGTAAGGTTGGGCCGAGTAAAAAGAGTCTACTGGTAAATACTCTCTATGCAAGGACGACGTAAGTCAGACTTCTCTGTTGTCATGGAAACATCCTGTGATGAGCTGTTAAGAGGTTAAGGAGATAGTACCGGCACATCCACCCACGCACCCACACACACACAAATACCAGTGTTGTAATTGAGACCAAGCAAAAACCGTGACCCATCCAAGCAACCAATAGACTTGTGACCAAAGTTGGTAGAGAACAAGTTAAAGACATACGATAACTCACAGATATTTTATCCTGTGGCTAAAATGGAGTTAACTACACAAACATTAATCCATCATCACAAGTTGAGACAAAACTCAAGGGGGCAAAAATCAGGGGATATTGCACCAGTCTCGAGAACTGCAGCCACACACACACACACACACACACACACACACACACACACACACACACACACACACACACACACACACACACACACACACACACACACACACACACAGATAAAGCATGCTATTAGGTCAAATAGGACCAGGGATGTTTCCAGTTCATGGCGGGCTTTTTCACAACCTTGTTTTCACTTCAGGAACTGCATGTGTGTGTGTGTGTGTGTGTGTGTGTGTGTGTGTGTGTGTGTGTGTGTGTGTGTGTGTGTGTGTGTGTGTGTATGTGTGTGTGTGTGTGTGTGTGTGTGTGTGTGTGTGTGTGTGTGTGTGTGTGTGTGTGTGTGTGTGTGTGTGTGTGTGTGTGTGTATGGTGTTTTCTTAAAACTGTTTACTTGTGCGCCCCGGTAACTGAGCGGTTACCCAGGTTACCTGGTTCGGTTCCAGCCAGTGACGTTTGTTGCATATCAAATCCATCTCTCCCCCTTGTTTCCTGTCTGCCACTTCACTATCCTCTATCCAGTAAAGGCAAAATGCAACAACAACAAAAAAATCTAAAATTGTTTGCTTGCAGCTTTTTCTTTGACTAAGGAATGAAAAAAAAGATTAAAAAAAATGAGACAGCTTGAGACAGCCTCATCCTCCTCCAAAAGAAATTCCTTATTGATGTCATTCATTCATAATTTATACCCCTGCGTTTCAGTGTCTTAGTGCTTTGGCGTTGTAGTGAACAAATCGCATCGCAAAGTGTCCATGGTGCCGTATGGGGCTCGTATAGTGACCTCAATGCAGCCAATGTTGTGTGTTGTGTTCAAGAACATGCCGAAACAATCTCTCTCTCTCTCTCTCTCTCTCTCTCTCTCTCTCTCTCTCTCTCTCTCCCTCCAGGTACCTTCATCTCAGCGTTGACGGTGCTGTGTGGAGCTCGTAACGAGCTGGTCTCAGAGCGCGGCGTGTGCTGTGTGTTTTGGCTGAATGTAGCGGCCGCCCTCATCCAGATACTGACGGCTGTAATCATGGTTGGATGGATCATGAGCATCTTCTGGGGAATGGACATGGTCATCCTGGCTAGTAAGATTTCCCCCGTCTGCCCCGATTCTCTCTCTCTTTCATCCAACTCGCCCTTCCTCTTTCACGGACTTGTTGATGTCCCCCTGGTTAGAAAGCGTTCATCTGTTCATTCACTCCCCTCTCCTCTATTCTCTTTGGTTCATTTTTCTATTACCCTCGCCCTATCTGTCTCTATTCTAATGGAAGAAAGACTGAGGCAGATGAAAAGAAGAGAGAAATTTAGATCACAGGAGGTAGAGGGAGACAACCAGACTCCTAATCTTTCTTTCTGAGGATGATGTCATCTCCTCCAACACTGATGCATGAAGATATCTATATTCATAAGATTGCACACATGCACATATGCTCGCACACACTCCTGCACGCACACGCTCACTCCCGCACACACACATACACACACACACAAACAGCCGCTTGTTGCTTTCAGTGTGTATGTTTGAGGTAATTGCTGTTGTCTCTGTGAGACGGCATGCTGGGTATCCCTGTGTATGAACGTGTGTGTCAGCAGAGAAGAGTATTTAAAAAGTAACCTTTAAATTAAAAAAAAGTATTCACCCAAGTGTGTATTTGTTTGTGTTGTATGTGTACAGACACGCGTGTGTGTGTGTGTGTGGTGAGGTACAGTAATTGTACATGTGTGGGAGTAAGCTGCCCCCCCCTAGTGTGTTTTCCTCACTGTCTCTATTCCCCACTGTTTTGTTTGCTGCTGGGCATCATATGTAACTATTCTTCTCAAAATCCATAAACTTGTTAGTGCTGAAGGCTTACCGGTTACTGAGTATTTACCTTGAAATTAGAATTTTCTGTTATCATCATTTCACTACTAATAAATAATGTACTGCCTTTAGCTGCCATACTAACGTTTCGACCAAATAAATTATCAAAATGTACTCTATCTATCTATCTATTGAGCTATCTATCTATCCCCATACTAATTTAACTATTTTCCGCTTGAATCACCTAATAATCTGAGACTAATGCAATAGATGGATCTACTTTTTTTTTTAAATCTTTCTGTTTTTTCCCCCTTTCAAACTCACTTTTTCTCTCTTTATCCCTCCACGCTGTATATCCCTTCTGTAATGTGCACCATTTGATGTTTGGACTCTCTCTCTCTAATGGGCCCTTGTTATTTTTAATTAACCTTTCTCTCTTTGCATACTGTACCTCTCCATGGGATCCAACATCTCTATCCTGGTCTCTCTTAGTGTCTAATGTCAGTTCTCTGGTTATTAGACATGGTACGCTGTCTGATAATCACCTTTCTTTCTCTGCATCTCCCTTTTCCCCTCTCCCCCTTCCCCATCCTTGAACAATACTATCTGCCCCCCACCCCCCGTTTCCGGCCTTCTTTAATGATTGTACCGTATTTGATCACGACGTGCTCTCGTTCCCCGTCTTCCTCTCTCACTATTCCTCCCACTCATTCGCTTTGCCTCTGCACCCCGACTCTCTCGCTCTCTCTCTCTTTCTCTCGCTCTCTGTCTCCTTTGTCTCACCACCTGCCTCTGTTTCTATCTGATAATCCAGGGTTGTACCACTGCGTTATGATTTCCTTTGTGTGTAGTCTTTTCGTATCAAATAAGTCCAATTAAATCAGCTGGTGTTTGTTTTCTTTAGCAGGCCATTTTCTTTTTCCTTAGAAGTTTGCAAATTCCCAAACACTGATCTGATCACATTAGTTTACTTAAGAAGATTCTTTTGTGACTTACTATCAGAGTGGCAATGATTGTTAATGAGGACTCATCCTTGAGGTAAACGGCACTAAATGAAGGTGCACAAATTGGTGTGTCTTGCCATTGCTGACAGACAAAAAGTCACATTTTTTGCATGTATTACAACGCCTCATTTCACCGAACATCACAGAGGAAGTGGAAAGTCCTCATAGCATCTGTAATATATGATTGGTGATAGATGGTGATCATGTTTTTGATTGTTAACTGTTTCTCCCTTGTCTCCTCTTTCTGCTCTGCCCTGCCTGATGGTCAACCAAAGTCTCCGATGGTACGTTTTTTTTTTAAATTATTATTTATTTACCCTTTAGGGATGATTTGAGTGATGTACAACTTCTATAGGGGAGATACATAGTCAGCCAAACAGAGGTTCCTCTAGAAAGAAAAAGTCATCCAGCAAATCATAAAATCCCCTCAGCCTGCAAATGTAAGTGACACATAATATCCAGATTACCATATATATAGCATTTCAATCACAGGCATAACGAGTTCTTTGATATGATAGTGGTGAGATAGAGGGGTCCACGTGTACGGGCCATAAACTGTGGCGCGCCCCAATGCAGCTGCATTACTTGCATATATGGTAGTTTCGCCTCTGATTTTAACAGTAAAATATTACTTTTGGGATTTCATATTTAATTTTTCTCAGTGAATACTAATAACCTCCTGAGCCAGATTGTGCATTAATTACATTGATAATACTAATATGTCTGGTCTTGTAAGAGCAAATCCAAAAAAAAGATGAGCCTGACCTGAAATTGGCCAGTCAAATCTCAGCTTTGGACTCGGATCTAATACAGAGGATTGTAAACAACAGTGATATTGATGAGGATTGGCTTTAGCTGTCACAGGACAAGTCACATGGTGCAGGCACTGTGCAAAGCCATATATCAGCTGATGTCAAGTAGAAATCCCTCCATGCTGCACGACGTATGATTTTGAGTTAGCCTGGTGAGGCTATAAACCAGTAGTGAACAGTCCGTAGTGTTCCCACCTTGTTTATTCTTCAGTGCCGCCTCTTGCCTATGTAGGCCCTTTGGGGGTTTTTTTCTCCTCAAAAGCTGGGAATGGAGACTTGAGACCTTCTTACGATCACTCTCTACAAGAGGAAGGCTGGATGTATGTGCTAGTTTGATCCATGTGACAAACTTGTGAAATTCCATTTTTGCCCGCTTGGCTATGTGAAAAGGCTCACCGTCTCATTATTTCAGCTGGGGCTTTTAAAGTCAGGCTTATCATTGTGTGGTGGATGCATTTACTTCTACGAAGAGATTAAAGAGTTTCTCTCTATTGCCATCCTTCTTTCTTTCTCTCTCTCTCTCTCTTTCTCTCTCTCTCTCTCTCCCTAGGCTGTAGAGACCAAGGAATCCCCCAGGAGGTTTGAATCAAGCTGGTTTCAGGTTAGCTGATGGATCATGTGGACAGTTTGACCTCTTCATCCCCTGAACTCTGACCATTGATAACTTGTAGCCCCACCCCATCTGCCACTTAGGTGTGTGTGTGTGAGAGAGAGAGAGAGAAAGAATGTGTTATATATAAGACGAAAGAAGAGAAAGCACAGGCAACCCAAGACAGGTCAATCATCTATTTTCTGGTCAATGGCAGCTGTTCATTGCTTATTGGCTGACACCAAGCTGTGCCCAAATGCAAGGCTGAAGAAACAGGATGCGGAAACAGACACTACAGACATGAATCAAGTTGAGGCTGTGCTGAGAAGAAAAAAAATGCAAAGAAGAGAACATCTTGTTATTTATGTCATTTATTAGTGATTTCTAAACATCACCTTTTAATATTCCTTATTTATTTTTGAATTGCGGATTCTGATTTTTGTGCGAGACTTGAGCTGTAAATTCGGTCAAGGTGACTACCTAGCAGTTACATCTTGGTGGCTTCGTCATGAAATTATATCGGTTTGTGAATTCTGTATTTTGACGTTTTATGAGTGGATTCTGTTTGAAGAGGGGCGACATTAAAATTGGGTGGAAGAAAAACAATACTTACTATATGATTTAGCAAACATTTGCCAATTACCTAGTAACGTAACAGTGAACTACAACAGTGAGTTCACAGAGCCGTCTCTGGGTTGGTGTGGTGGGTGCCATTGTCAAGAGGCAGGCTGCCGCTCTGCTTAAAACCACTTCAGTACTCATTGGTTTTAATTATTCAATGTTGGGTAAAGTCATCAGTGCTTGTTTTATTGGGGAGTTTTAGCACATAAGTTCTGTTTCAGTAATTCCCTCTCTAGCTCTTCCGGTTTGTACACACTAAACATAACACACTTGTAAATCACTGGTTGTGTAAAATCCTGGATAACCTCACTTCTTTTTTGTAAAATTTTTGCTGAAATTTTTAAAATATCTACCTTCCCCCACGTTGGGTTTGAGCACTAAGTGTCAAGTTCTCTGTGTTGTGCGGACAGGACAATAGTGCATCAATTTACTGTACAATAATGAGAAAAAACGAGGGCCACCTAATTTAATTGAACGCTGATATTTACCATCGTCTATCCTTATAAGAACAAATTTAAAGGGACAGTTCACCCCGAAATCAAAAATACATGTTTTTCCTCTTACCTGTAGCGCTATTTATCCATTTAGATCGTTTAGTGTGAGTTGCCGAGTTTTGGAGATATCGACTGTAGAGATGTCCGCCTTCTCTCAAATACAATGGAACTGCATGGCACTCGGCTTGTGCTGCTCAAAGTGGCAAAAAAAAAAAGTGGAAAAACTAGACAGAAACATCTCTTTCCAGAAACCATGACCCATTTACTCAAGACAATCCACAGACCTTGTTGTGAGCCGTTTCATGTAGGCGTAGTTTGGTCGAAGACACATGTGACAAACTCAAGGCTCGCGGGCCACATTTTGAACCGGCTTGCATAACAATTTAGGTTCTCATGCCAAACCAAACAGACGGGTGCACCATCTGCAGAGACGCAAACAGCTGATCACGGATATGCATGACACAGTGAAAGCCTTTCGAACAAAACTGCTTTTGTGGGAGAACCAAATGCAGCAGGGAAATTATATTCACTTTCAGACCTGTCAGTCGGTAGCCAACGTGCTCACCACTGCTTTAAGAGAGAGATGCGCAGAAAAACTGAAGACACTCAAAGCAGAATTCAGCAGGAGATTTGCTGACTTTGAGACTCAGAAATTCAGGTTTACGCTTTTTACCAATCCATTTGCAGTTGATGTGCAGTGCTCCAGAGCACTTACAATTAGTACCGATAGAAATACAGCGCAATGGTGCACTGAAGGCCAAGTTTGACTCTGTTGGGGCAGGTGAGTTCACACCATTCATCCCAAACATGATGCCACAGCTCCGCCTTCGTGTCTTCAGCATGTTCGGGAGCACTTATTCGTGTGAGCAAATGTTCTCTGTGGTGAAGATCAACAAATCCTCTCACAGATCCCACCTCACAGACAAACATCTTGCCTCCATTCGGAAAATGGCTAAGGACTTCAAGAATTGATGAACTTGTATGAACTAGCTTTTACTTTTATTTTTTATTAAATGTCCCACACAACCACTGAGTTGTCATACTCAGGCCTGTGAAACAGGTTGGTGTGAGTTGACTGTATGGTGACCTACTTCTAAAAATGTAATCAGAATGCATTGTTTTGCATGACTAAATGCTATGATGGCTAAGTAAACATTTGTTGTTGACGTTTTTAGGGTTTTATGTGGACCAAATTGTATGTGAGAAGGCTATATGGGACATGCAACAATATAATCCAAGATATCTTATTTTTTCGCTTAAATAAAAGCATGTCAATAAACTATATAAGTATGTTTGGCCCTTGATGTGATTCTGATTTCCCAGTGTGGCCCTTAGGGAAATTAAGTTTTACACCCCTGGTTGAAGTAAATAGTTCCTACATGAAACTGCTCACAACAAGGTCTGTGGATTATCTTGAGTAACCGGGTCATGATCCCCCTCCCTTTCCCCGGGCGGCATGGTGGTACAGTGGTTAGCGCAGTCGCCTCACAGCAAGAAGGCCCTGGGTTCGAACCCCGGGGTGGTCCAACCTTGGAGGTCATCCCGGGTCATCCTCTATGTGGAGTTTGCATGTTCTCTCTGTGTCTGTGTGGGTTTCCTCCCACAGACATGTATGTCAGGTGAATTGGCCATACTAAATTGTACCTTGAATGTGTGGGCCCTGTGCTGGACTGGTGGCCTGTCCAGGGTGTCTCCCCCCCTGCCGCCCGATGACTGCTGGGATAGGCTCCAGCCTCCCGTGACCCCGATTGGGATAAGCGGCTTAGATAATGGATGGATGGATGGAGTTTTTTCCCCCCTCTTTCTCCCCCAATTGTACTTGACCAAGCACACCACTCTCTGGGCCACCCCAGTCACTGCTCTACCCCCTCTGCCAATCCGGAGAGGGCTGCAGACTACCACATGCCTCCTCCGATACATGTGGAGTCAGTCATCAGCCGTTTCTTTTCACTTGACAGTGAGGAGTTTCGCCAGGGGGACGTAGCACATGGGAGGATCACGCTATTCCCCCCAGTTCCCCCTCCCCCCCGAACAGGCACCCCGGCAGACCAGAGGAGGCGCTACTGCAGCAACCAGGACACATACCCACATCCGGCTTCCCACCTGCAGACACAGCCAATTGTGTCTGTAGGGACGCCGACCAAGCTGGAGGTAACACGAGGATTCGAACAGGCGATCCCCATGTTGGTAAGCAACAGAATAGACCACTATATTACCCAGACACCCCCCAGGTCATGATTTCTGGAAAGAAACGTTGCTGTTGAGTTTTTCAACTTTTTTTTTTTTTTTGGTGCTTTGAGCAACACAAGCCAAGTGCCATCCAGTTCCATTGTATTCAAGAGAAGGTGGACATACGGTCGACAGCTCCAAAACTTGGCAACTCACACCAAAACGATCTAACTGGATAAATAGCACTACAGGCAAGAGGAAAAACATGTACTTTTGATTTTGGGGTGAAATGTCCCTTTAAATTCGTTTTAAATGGACATTTTACCTTGGCTTTTTTTTTTCCTTTCTTGCATTTCTGGTGGAGTTCAATAAGGTCAGTCACCAATACTGACCACTGTTGGATGCCATTGTGACCAGAATTGAAATAGCTTACAGTAGATCCACAGGGCAGTGCACATTTTGGGGAAACTATCCAACACAGATGTGTGTTATAAACTGAAAACTCAAGCAAATCTTTATCTGGCCTTAAAATGATTAAGTTGTTAAAATCAGTGTATTAATGTTTAATTCTTGTAACTTAAATGAGAGTATTATGTACAAAGTTATTCGAAGTTTGCATGTCCATCCATCCATCTATTATCCCCGCGATCCTAATTAGGATAAGCGGCTTAGATAATGAATGGGGAATAGATGGAAAGTTTGCATGTGTGAACAGCATATACCATACTGTACAGGTGTGTGTGTGTGTGTGTGTGTGTGGGTGTGATGATACATTATGTATTTATTGATGCTGTCCCTACATCTGCCTCCTGTAGCAGTGGAGCATGGGTTTAGATCTGGTCTTACCATCAATGTCTCCCCCTGTTTTGGTTTCAATATAGGCTGTAATACTATTGTACATCTACTGATGGACACTAAACTGATTAAAAAATGTATAGTGAACATTAATGTTTCCAAACTATGTCCCAACAATTTGTGTTTCAGGGAAAATGTCAAGGTTGTTTTTTTTTATTATTTCTATTTCACTATTTTTCATATATTGGTAAGAAATTGCTAGCTTTCCTACTGCTGAATGAATGCACAGTAAAGGAAACACTGCAATGTATACTACTCTGCATGCACTGGTGTCAACTGTGTAGACTACACACACACACACACACACACACACACACACACACACACACACATACACACACACACGCGCGCACACACACCTCTGCCCTCCTATTGATAGCTGTTATTGTGTGGTTTGCTATTATCGCAGCACAACTGTAATCACAGCCTATTGGCTGACATGGGAGATGTAATGTAATTGCTACTGCCTGTTTTTGAGCTCAGTCATACACACACACACACACACACACACACACACACACACACACACACACACACACACACACACACACACACACACACACACACACAGGCAACGAGACATATACACACTCAAAACCATATGGGAAAAATATCTACTATAACCAAAACGTTGTATCTGAATTCTGACTGGTGAACATTTGAAATAAAGAAGTAGTTGTAATCACAGTGTGCACACTTGCGACTATATTTTCCGATCGTTGTAAAGTCAAAAACGATCTTATTGAATCGGACGTTTTCACACGTTGTCTATGTCCAAAGCTTTTCCAAATGAAACGCTGCAAAAGTCAAGTTTCCGTCATGCTGCCCATTACCTTTGCTAGCGCTGTGTTGCGTCACGCGAACAGTAGGACCGCAGGAGGCGATATTATGAACCCTACATAGCCCTCGCCAAAATCCCGTACCCTGTCCCAAATCTCGCGAACGGACGCCGGATTTCCGCTGCGTTGCTAAGGAAACAATCAACTATCAACTCGGTGCGAAGCAAAGCTAACGTTAGCTACCTTCAATTTTGTAATTTTGTATTTTTCGCAATTTTGGACAGCTGGCTGCTTTTGTAATTTTGGACTGCTGGCTGTCAACAACAGAACGGAGGTAAGTAACGTTAGTTGTCTGAAAATGAACATATATCTAATAAATAGACTTTCTCACATTTAAGAAAGCTGATCAGTAAGTTGCTACCTGTGTATAAATGTAAAAGTCATATTACTACAATATAGGAGCTCGTTTTGTTTGTAGTCATGATAAGGGGTGAAGTATCCTATGCTCAAACGTGGAGCAAGCAAAGATTGAGTTAAAAACGTTAATGTTGATTGTGGATAACTTAGACAGGTTAAATTGTGGGTGTACAGCGTTTCCTTGATGAGCGCTAACCCCATAACAACATATTTTCGCGTTGCTACAGTGGCGCACACGTGACAAAGCCAGAAACGGGATTTTGGCGAGGCCTATGTAGGGTTCATAATATCGCGACCCGGAAACCAGAGCCCTCTGTCTGGGATAACGTCGCAGGTACTTTATTCAGGCCTCTTAGTTCAAAACCAAAGAGTGTTTCTGTCCTCTATTTTGAGTGTATAATAATCTGATGCCTTGTATTTTTTTTCAGAACTTTATTTTTTTATTTGTGTTTCCAGTTTAAAAAAAGAAAAGAACAACGGTCGGTATGGGCAACACTTTAGTACAGAAGAGGGTTTTCAATTACACAGACAGTAGGTTACATCCTACCGCCCTACACATTAGCGGCAGGGTGGCCCAGTGGTTAGTGTTGTCGCCTCATAGCAAGACGGTCCTGTGTTCAAACCCCGGGGTTGTCCAACCTTTGGCCATCCCAGGTCGTCCTCTGTGTGGAGTTTGCATGTTCTCCCCGTGTCTGCGGTGGGTTTTCTCCGGGTGCTTTGGTTTTCCCCACCATCAAAAAGACATGCATGTTAGGGTTAATACTCCTGTCTGTGCCCCTGACCAAGGCATGGCAAGGTGAACTGGAGTTGGTCCCCGGGTGCTGCACAGTGGTTGCCCACTGCTCCTAGCTACACAGCTAGGATGGGTTAAATGCAGAGCATAATTTCTCCACGGGGATTATTAAAGTATATCAAAATAAAAGTAAAAATTTAAAATCCCAGAGTATGTAGTCAATTTCTTTTCCAGTATTTAATATTGTTCAGATATTGGAGTCACAAAATATCGTATTATGTTCTTTCAGCAAAATTCCCACCAGGATCTTCAGTTGAGAGTCCTAGCCTGACCCTCCGGGATATCTTTCCAGTCATCCTCAGATATCTCCAGGCCCGATTCCCTCTCCCTCTCCCATTTCCGTCCAGTCCATTCCATAACTGTCCATTCAAAATTTAATGCTGTGATATCTACAGTGTGTATGTGCAAGGATAGCTGAAGACACATATGAACAATATGACCTTTGACAAGACACAAGCTATTGCCCCGAGACAGGGTTCATTTAAATGCAGTGTGGTTTTGGATATGGCTGGATGAAATTGATGTGAGAATATTTGAATGTTTACCCTAAGCCCACTGAGGCTCTGCTGAGAGTCCAGTGCCACCATATCGGCCGCCCCGTTTCTCCAAATAAGGATTTCACTTCACTTGCTCTGAGCGCGGAGCTTTGAGTAGGCCACATTCCATCTGCCCTCCCCACCACCACCACCACCACACACACACAGACACCACTCTCATTCTCTTCTCTCTCTAGATTGGTTGTGTAAACATATAGATGAGATGAGTTGCTTCCATCTCATCTCTGTGAATTTAAAAAGACCAAAAAAACATTCGGGTCACAGAGTCTCATCACAGATTCACCGCAAGGGACTGAACATTTTTCAGTGTAGGATCCAAACCAAGTAAAAGTTTTCTCTCTCACACTGGAAAATACTGAATGTTACGAAACAAGAAACGAAGATGAGGAAGAAGACGACAACAATGGTCAGCATGGCACCTTACTGTTTGCTTCACAGCAAGAAGGTCCATGGTTCAGTCTCTCATGCAAGACATCTTTGTGTTCACATGGATTTCCTCAGGCTCCCTGGTTTCCTTGCACATCACAAAGACGAGCATGTTAAGTGAAATGGAGTCTGTAAAGTGTCCATAGGTGTGTATGTACTTGTGTGTATGTGTCGTGTGATGGACTACAAACCTATCCAGAGACTCCTGTCCAATGCCTGTCGAGATAGGCTCCAGTCTTCCTGCAACCTTAAATTGGATTAAGCAAGTATGGACAATGATTGAGAGTAATCTTCCTCCACTTGATGAAACTTTTATTTAGATTGATTTTACAATAAAATCATATGAAATTAAATGTGGCAGCACGCTGGCACAGTGGTTAGCACGGTCGCCTCACAGCAAGAAGGTTCTGGGTTCGAGCCCCAGGGTAGTCCAACCTTGGGGGGTTGTTCTCTGTGTGGAATTTGCATGTTCTCTGTGTGGGTTTCCTCTGGGGGCTCCGGTTTCCTCCCACAGTCCAAAGACGTAGGTCGGATGAATTGGCCAGGTGAAACAGTCTGAATCTTCTGAATTGGCGGACCCTACGCTTACACCCTCTGATGATGAAATTTACATCATGTTGACCCTCGCGGACCCTTGCCTACTCGAGGACACGGAAAGTATAACTTGCATTTAAATTGCCCCTACGTATGAATGTGTGTGTATGTGTGTGTGTGTGTGTGTGTGTGTGGGCCCTGTGTGATGGCCTGGCGGCCTGTCCAGGGTGTCTTCCCAGCTGCCGCCCAATGACTGCTGGGATAGGCTCCAGCATCCCACGACCCTGAGAGCAGGATAAGCGGTTCAGATAATGGATGGATGGATGGATGGATCATATGAATGACAATGGAAGGTCAACAAGTCCAAAATAATACATAACATCCTTAAAAACCAAATTTTAATTGACCAGAAAACAGTTAAGGATGCGAGATCAGCTTTCTTCTCTGAATTGATATCTAGAAACAACCACAACCAGAATCAATTACCCTAAAGTTCTCTTTAGGGTAATTGATTCTGTTATTAATGGTCCCTCCACTTCTTTTTCTGAACCTGATGTTGAGCTGTCTGAAAAATTTCTCGCTCATTTTGTAAATAAGGTGGAGAATCTACTACTACTTTTGGCTGCTCCCGTTGGGGGTCGCCACAGCGGCGCATACACACACACACACGCGTATGCACACAAACACACATACACATGCACATACATGCACTCACGCACACACGCACGCACACACACACACACACACACACACACACACACACAGAGGAAGGTGGGGAATATCAGGTCCCAAATCCAGCTTGACCCTTGCATTCTTTTCATCCCCCATGTTAATTCTGCCTCTTTTACCCAGTTTCAACCCATTACAATTTCCATGTTAGAGAGTAGTCTCCCATATGAACTCCTCCTGCTGCATCTTAGACATTATCCCCACTAAGCTGCTCAAGAAGGTATTTTCCACTGTTAGCCCTGTTATTTTGCAAATTTTTAAATAATTCTCTGGCATCTGGTTCTTTTCCAGACAGTTTTAAGCATGCCATTGTTCACCCATTGCTAAAGAAACCTAATTTTGATCCCCTGTCCTAGTAACTACAGACTATTCTCCAAATTGTCTTTTTTTATCTATATGGTTCTGGAGAAAGTGATTTCCTTTTATGAATACTAATATCATTTTTTAACAGTTTCCAGTCTGGTTTAGAGCACTTCAAAGTACCAAGACAGCTCTAGTTAAGGTTATAATGACCTACTGCTGACTGCAGACAGAGGTGACTCTTGATTTTATGTAGTTCTTTTAGACTTAAGTGCTGCCTTTGATACAGCCCATCACAGTATCTTACATCAGTTAGAGACTTGGGTAGGCATCAAGGGTTTGGCTCATAGTTTATTACGCTCATACCTCTCCAACAGAACTTTTTTTTGTTGTTCTGGGTAACTCTACTTACTCGATTGCCCAGTTGAGTTTTGCCCCTTCTGTTTTCTATATACATGCTTCCTCTTGGCCAGGTTATTCAAAATCATGACATGTTTTACCATTTTTATGCTGACGACACTCAAATCATGCCACTAAATCCCACAGATCCTAGTGGCCTAGCAAATCTCATAACTTGCCTCTCTGATATTAAATCTTGGATGTCCGAATTTTTTCTTAAATTTAATGATGGCAAGTGTGAAGTCATTCTGTTTAGTCCCCCAAATTCCATCAACCCTGTTGGTACTAATATTTGTGGTCTGTCAAGTTGTCTTAAGCAGGCTGCTAGGAATCGTGGGGTAATATTCAATGCTAACCTCGGTTTTGATAATCAAATCAAACATGTTGTTGTCCTGCTTTCTCTAGCTCAAGGTAATCTCTAAAATTAAGCCATTTTTATCAATTGCTGATCTACAAAAATATGTACATGCTTTTATCTATTCTCGGCTTGATTATTGCAACACACTTTTTCGGGTATCAGCCAGGGCTCCCTCCACTGTCTGAAGTTGGTACAAAACACCACTGCTCGACTCATTATCGAAATAAAGAGGCATGACCATATCACTCCTGTGCTTGCCTCCCTACACTGGCTCCCTGTTATAGTTCATATTGATTTTTAAAATGTATTGCTCACTTTTAAGGCCTTAAACGGTCTTGCTCCTAAATACATCTCTGATTTATCGACCTGGTATGCGCCCTCTTGATCAAAGATCCACAGATGGAGCCCTGCTGGCTATTCCCAGGTCACGGTTTGTCACAAAGGGTGATGGGGCTTTTGCTGTCAGATCACCCGCACTATGAAACTCTCTGCCTACTGAATTCAGACAACCTAAGTCTCTAGCTTCTTTTAACTATCTTCTTAAAACTTTTGTCTTTGTGAAAGCTTCTGGAAATGTTTGATATTTGTTTTTATTTATTTATGCTGTTTTTATTTTTATTTCTATTTATTTGGTCTTATTCATTTATTTTTTTTACTACCTCTTTACTGATGTCCTTTGGTCTTATTCTCATTTTTGCTTTGTTTGGTTTTATTTCTTTTGTAAAACAGTTTTTAATATTGTTAAGAAAAGGGCTATATCAATAAAGTTATTATGTAATGCTATGTAAAATATGCTTAACAGTATGCTATGGTTCAGCTGCGATCCCAAAACTTAACAAATGGAAAATGTTTTTTCACTCTCACCAAATAGCCACAAAAATATCTTTCTCTTTCTGAGGAATCTCAGGTACCTGAGAATGAATCTTTCTGAGGCGCAGCCTCCAGTGGCCGCTCCAGTTTGAGAGATAGGGAAAACACACAGATAGTAAATTGATCTTCTCCTGGATTGCCACCTTGTTGTGGTGGAGAAGTGTACTTGTATTAATGATCCCAAGAGCTATGCCATTTGGAGCTTAGCTGCTGGTAGGGTCACCCAAGGTGGGTAGGTCAAGGGGGAGGTTCAAGATGAAGCATGATCCAACAAAGACCTCAATGGTGGAACTGGCAGAAGTTTAAATGTACTCTATGATCTCTGGGCATTTATGAGGCTCTCAGTGTTGATGGTGGAGGGGGGGGGGTTAAGAATAATTACTCACTCTATTCATTTGAATAATAGATTTTCGACTTCAGAGTAGTCAGTGGACCAGTTATTGCTTTGAATAAACTTCTGTCAATAGCACTTTTACTTACCTGACTCACCTCCAAAAGTAGGAGATGTGTGATATAGACACATGGATTAACCACGCTTCAAAAACGGATATTTCAAAATTACATCATCTAGAGGGCAAAAGCATTGCATGCTGTGAGCAGAACTGATAGGACAGCCATGTGTCATGCTTATTTTGAATACATGGGCCAAATATTATTCCTTTACATATGAAGTTACACACTGACTCAAGCTGACAGTGTGCACATTCAAACTGTTACCCCTGTAAAACAGTTAAACGGCAAGCCAAACGTCAAGTAAAGTGTTGCTGTTTGAAATACTGGTGTAGCTCAGTGCATCAGTGTTATATCTGATTCTGTGGGGTTCAAATACGCTGTCAATAAAATACCTCTACAACAGCATGGAGAAGATGCTCAATAATCCCGGTAAGGAAATCACAGAAAGGTGAACCAGTTCTCCCACTAAACGTTGTGTCCAATGAACTGATTCGCCTTTCTGTGAGCATGACGGAGAGAGAGAGAGAGAGAGAGAGAGAGAGAGAGAGAGAGAGAGAGAGAGAGAGAGAGAGAGAGAGAGAGAGAGAGAGAGAGAGAGAGTCGGTGTGTGTGAGAGAGAGAGAGACTTTTGGGCTGTGTGTGTGTGACTTGTGCGAGCGAGGAAACACAACAGCACCATGTCCTGGCCACTTACGTGTATGGCAGGACGCTGAGAGAGAAATGTTGAAAGATGATAAGAATTATCTGTCTACATTGAAAGGTGTGTGTATGTACACGTATAACAGAGGGAGAGCGAAAGAGGGCACAAGACAGAGAGCGAGAGAGAGAGAGAGAGAGAGAGAGAGAGAGAGAGAGAGAGAGAGAGAGAGACTTGAGAGCGAGAGAGTGAGCGCGAGAGTTGAGAGAGAGAGTTGAGAGAGAGTGAGAGAGAGATTTGAGAGAGAGTGAGAAAGAGAGAGAGGGAGATGAGAGCATTTCTGTTTACCCTCAAGCAAATGCAAAACAGCGCTTGTGTACACGGATGCATACTTGTGTGTGTAACGAGTGTACAAGTGTGCGTATTTTGTGAATGTTAGTGGGTGAGTATATAAGTCTTGTTGCCATGACCATTTTTTTAGGCTTTCAGCCAGTTCCCCCCACCCTGGCCAAAGATGACTAAATAAGGAACACTTTCTCTGTCTCTCTCACAAAACCTTGGTCTGCCTCTCCCCTGCTCTTCTCCCTCCCTCGACTTCTCCTCCATCTCAGTCTGTACGATCAATGTCATCCTTCTCACCAGAAAGCTATGACACATGCACAGCATCATGGCTCTAAATTAACCTGAATACTCAGAGGGGCTTGAGTGGTACCGAGAGCAAGTAGGGGTTTTGTATTTACATATTTGTAAGCTGTAATAATGACCGAGGAGGACATCTGCGATGCTTCTACCCCAATACCTCTGACAACGGCACGTTTGTCATGCTGTTGAAATGCTATGAGTAATGATGGCTACCAGACACGGAGAACTGACATCACTCGGCGATGATGGAAACCGCCAACATACACACAGTAAAATGAAGAGCATAGAATCAAATGTTCCTTTATTTCTGTCATTAATCACAACCCTTGACAAGAATGCATTTGATTAGAAAATGTAAAGCATAGAGAGACTGCTAGCGAAAAACCTTCCAGTGAAAACTACAGGCACCTTGTTTTCATGTTCATGCAACGAATCGTTACAGAACAGCACTGTCATAATCCCATGTCAGCCAGGTGCTTCAGTATATCATAACCAAGATGGCAAAAGGGAAAACCTTCCAACAGAGTATTTATTG
The DNA here is from genome assembly GCF_029633865.1 of Lampris incognitus. Lineage (NCBI taxonomy): Eukaryota > Metazoa > Chordata > Actinopteri > Lampriformes > Lampridae > Lampris > Lampris incognitus. The sequence goes on from NC_079225.1 coordinate 27,138,800, forward strand.
ATTATGACTATAAAACTTAGTACACAGAATCCGCAGACACTAACAGTAAGATCCTTCTGAGAGAAGAGGCCCATTACAGCATCCTGGTACAATACACTTGTGTGTACATATCCACTGTTTTTTTCTTCTGCTCGTCACTTTTCTCAAAAAATGATTAGAAAGCCAAAGGTTATGAATGACAATGAGATTTGTTCAGTTGCCCCATGTTGTAGTAATGCATCCGTATTGTGGGCTGCATATGGATGGCTGCTTTAATACAGGACCAGAGAGATCAGCTTGTTTGTTTCTCTCTTTGTGGCGGCCTGGGCAGGTGAACACCAGATCTCATTTGTTTGAAACATATTTCAGCAGCAACGTGTTAAACGCCAAGTCTCCATTTCCAGTAGGCAAGTCACCAAAAAGATGGAGTGGTCTTGAGCGAAACACTAAGGGCTCTAGTTTCCCAGATGGCACAAGGCCGGCAGTAGCACTAACACAGACGTAGTGACAACTTTGTTGGGCGCGAGGTAAGGACATCAGCTTCCTCCTGGGAGGAGATTTTCTGTCTTAGCCGGTCTGGACTTCCGCCATCTATTACAAAACCGGCAGTTCACCATGACAGAGCGCACGCTGCTTTTAAAGGGAATGAGAAGAACTGATCTGATTGGCCATAATTGAAGATAGTCCCCACCACCCTTACTGATAACTTATTCCTTCTAATCCAACCCTTTGACAACTGCGCCTCCGTTGCGCCCGATTACCGCCAGTGCAGCATGTCCCGAAAATTAGCAAAAAATTATCAGCCACATTTATTTTTTTATTCATTTTATTTTATTTTATTACTTTATTGATCCCCGTGGCGAAATTCTTCCTCTGCATTTAACCCATCCTAGCTGTGTAGCTAGGAGCAGTCGGCAGCTGCCGTGCAGCGCCCGGAGACCAACTCCAGTTCGTCTTGCCATGCCTCGGTCAGGGGCACAGACAGGAGTATTAACCCTAACATGCATGTCTTTTTGATGGTGGGGGAAACCGGAGCACCCGGAGAAAACCCACGCAGACACGGGGAGAACATGCAAACTCCACAAAACTTTAGATCAACTTGCGCCGTGACCTAGACTGCACTATGGCCCGGAAACTATCCACCAACTGCAGCAACACTGGTCTGACGAAATGGGTTTCCCTACAGGGACAGAGTAAATAGTAGAGTAAATAGCTAGAACATTAGATCTGTTCTTGTGTGAAAGGAACCAGTTTCAGTGTGTTGCCATTCCTAGAAACAGCAAACAAACCTGCACTTGGCAGCCTTGTCTGGGCTGAAGCTGCCTTTAGAGAACACTACTCTTCATAACAATCAGCTGTGTTTTGCCACGTGTAGATGTAAGACGAATAAAGTCTCCTCTCTCTTCTTCTTCTCTGTTTGCCATCATCACCGCTCCGGGTAACAATTCTTATTCTAAATTTACACAAGGTCTGCACATTATCTACACCTGGACAACAGCAGTGTGGAAGGAAGCCGGCAAACCTGGGAAAGGCAATAAGTGCAGAATTCTTTGTGGTCTGAGCAGACATGCTGGTCCTATTAAAAAATACCCATGTGAAAGCCCATAAGTTGCAAATATCCACAAATCATGACACAACCACATAGTCTGAAAACCTTAGGGCTTACAGTTAGCTAGACTTCAGTCTTGCTCCTTACAATCTTCTGTCTGATATCACCAAAATGGACAGTTCTGGCCCAAGGCCATCCTGTGGGCCTGGTTATTGATACACTAAAAAAACAAAGCATGCTAATAAAAAAAAAAACTAAAACAAGACAATGATTCAAGAACTATCTTGGAAATGACAGGAGAGAAAAGAAAGAAAATAGAACAATCCATTCTACATTCTTTCTCAGCAGGACATTGAGATATATGGCTGCGCCTCTCTCTCTTTTCATCCCCACTGGCCAATCTCTCCTCACAAGGCCATATATAGAAAAGAGTGTGGCCTGGTCGCTCTATGGGTACCTAGTTGATCCCAGTTTCTAGAGCTAAGAACTATTGGCTTAAAAATGTACAAATGCCCATATTATTTCTAAACAGTAATTTCAAACATTGCAAGTACATGCCAACTTAAAACCCTGTATTACGTAGCAAAAATAACGGAATTGCATTGTGAAAGGTAACATGGCTGCATTTCAAAATTGCAATGATCCAATACTGTCCACATAGGGCTCTGCATCCATACACCCTGACCTTATCATCCCTGGGCTCCCTACTGCTGGCCCCAAGACCTGTCAGTCAAAATGATCTGTGCTTGGGATTAGTTTAGGCTGAGGAAGAGGGCTGCGTGCGGCCTTCCCAGTATTTCTGATATGCTGTTTGGAACATATCCTTACAGGACAGCTTGGCATTCAACCGTGAACAGATGAGGAACGACCCCCCCATCTTGCGGTGGAGAGAGTATGTTTCCTCCGGGGGTGGGGTGAGCCGTTGTTTGAGCATCACAGGGATAAGGTTGTGGATCCTCTCAGTGGTGGACTGGGCGCCGAAGTTGAAGGGTTCTGTGGAGGCAAACGCCTCTCCGAGGATCATCACGGCATCCACATGGGCGTTGATCATGGCCTAGGAAGGAGAGGGAGGATAAGAGGACTGACATTAAACGGTCAGTTTACGAGGAAACCCACCCCTTTCACCAAAATAGATTGCTCTTGCAGGCATGGCCATGGTTCACAATGAAAGCAGACAGAAAGGCAATGAGGGATTCATTTTTATTATGACTGAACACTGATAGATCAGACAGTTAGACAGACAGACAGTTTAGGGGACAGACAGCTTTCTAGGGTTTACCTTTGACTCATATCCAGTCAGGAATTTCATCTCAATAGATTTCTTCTGAACTCCTTCTCTATCGCCCTCTGCAGCTGAATGAATGATCTGTAAATGCAAAAATCTGTTTACCAGCATCTGCAACCTTTTCGCTATCCCTCTGTCTCTCTCTTGCACTCTGATCATTTTCACATGGCATCACATGGCATCTTGGAAAGTCTGAACAATTAATTAATTTTCACATTTGTAATGCACTGATTGGCTAAATCAAATGGTACACTATTTTGCCCTGATGCCATCAGTTACCTGCCCTTACAGCATGCAGAGCTCACCATGGGAACATATTACAAAACAATGTTCATTCTCATCAAGAAAACAAAATCAAATTACAAAATAGAATTGTAGCATGTGCTGTACAGTCAACTCTGTATGCTATTAAGTGCAAGCGGTAACTAAGAATAATTATCTGTCATTGCACAACAAGAGTCGATTTGATGATAAAGTAACAATAAAACAATAAAAAAATGAAAATGAAAAGGATTTCAGTCTGACCTCAATGTAGAGGTCAGTGAAACTTTGGTCAAATCCTCTGGTAGCTCCGAAGTCCAACAGCGCCACCTAGAGAAACAGTGATCGACAAATGCATTATCTATATCACAGTCCATCGTTTCATATGTCAGATTAACATCATAAACCTAATTTTATTAGTAGAGGTAGTAGTGCTTGTTCACATACTAGTTGCAGCAATAAGTAGCAGCGTTATAATCCTTGTTGGCATTTTTTTTTTTATGGGGATCCCCGCGACCCCAACTGGGATAAGCGGCTTGGATAATGTATGGATGGACGGACTGTGGACAGACTTACCCTGTGTGTTTGCGGATCATAGAAGAAGTTGGACCAGTTTGGGTCGGTCTGCATATACCTAAACTCAAACAACTCTCTGAGACACAACATCAAGATGTTTTCACAGATCTGAGCGGTTGGGCAGGGTGGGAGATAAAAACAAACAAGTATTTATTATCAAGAATTATTCAATTGCCATTGAAAATGTCACAGAATATAAGCCTTTCATTATGCCATCCAGCCAAAATCTAATTATCCATTTGTTCAATTTTTGCTTTGGCAAGATGAACGCGTCTGTATTTTTAGCTGCTCATACGTTTATTCCCTCCACTTCACTTGTTCTCATACCTACACACACACACACTCAATATCTACCATAGCATACTGAAGAAAACAACTGGAATTTTCAATAATTTCCCCATTACCATCTCTCCATTGATCAACTATGTTACTACTCATCCATCCATCTATCCATTTATCCAGCCATCCATGCAGTCTATTGTACCTCGTTCTTCAGTTCCTGAGCGAGGCCCTCAGCCTGGTCCAGAGGGAACCCAGGGACAAGTTCTGTAGTCAGGACATGCCTACTGCTCAGCTCCTCTATCACCTCGGGCACATGGAAGAACGGGTGGTCTTTCAACAGTTCCCTGGATTAGATCAGCAGAAACAGATGCATACGTACTTTGACAGAAACACACATACACACAAAGGTAGGCTGT
>NC_079225.1:27148147-27253147 GCF_029633865.1 Lampris incognitus
CGCTCTGTCGGACACGGTCAAATATCTTTGCTAGTTGAGGGTTGATGAAGGCATCGTCTGAAACACAGAAACACAACAGGGTTTGCATCCACGCTGCAAAGCTGCAGACTTGGTGCCTCTGTGGGTTTACGGAGAATACTACACACGATACTTGACAAAATGGATTTATAATAAACCAGCTCGATGTTAGAGGTACAGAGCATCAACAGCCTAAAAGCAACAATCATGGTTATACGGTACAAACCGCTTACAGTCATCACGCTTTTAGTGATCAAACACTGATACCGATCACAAGTCCCCAGACAGAATCATTCCTATGCCCACGCGGCATGAATAATCCAGTTATTAGGATCAAACAGTCCACTTAAAGCGATCATACTGGGTATTTCATACATGGGAAATAGAAAAAAAAACATTTTGAAACCAAGGTAATTCAGGAAATCTATCGTGAAAATTTCCACTTACGCCCATGACATCAAACGGCTCCACCTCTGTTCCGAAAAATCTACCTCCGAGATCACCAGACAGCCAAAATTGGCTTAGGCTTACTTTAATTTCTAGGCCTCGGCCTGCAGTTATTAAAATTGTGCTTTCGGCAATGCTAAGCCATGTGACTTTCACCTGTCGTGGTGAAAGTTGTGGTGTGAAGCAGCTTATATTTTGTTACAGTATTAAAGCAGACTGTCTGTCGTTCACTTGAATCCAGTGAAATAAAGAAGAAGTCTGATTCATTTCATTATATTTATTCAATTAGTGTGCACATGTTGATTAGGTGGTCATCCCGGGGGGGGGGGGGCAGAAGGATGTGACCACAATAAGAGTTTCCACTATAAGAGACATAATAGTGGTGTAAATGTGAACAAGGTGCAGCAAAGAGCCATCTAAACAAACATCATCATCACCACCATCATCATCACCATCACCATCATGAAAGAACACAGCCACCACACAAATGCTTCATGGGAACTAACAGCATGCCTAAAGCAAACCTCTGACTGTGCAAACCATTTGGCAAAAAGTAAAAAAAACAAACAAACAAAAAAACAAACAAACGCAAAAAAAACCTTCTGATGTTTTCTTCTTTCCTGTTCATTCTTTTGAATGTGCACAAGAGACACATGAAGGAGGCCCGAAAGTTGGAAAGATAAACACATTGTGTAGCAACTCAAAGCCAAAGCCGTCTGACGTCTGACTCAGAGTTCTGTCTCTGAAACCACTGGGACCCCACTACTCCCCAATGCTTATTGATAGTCCCTGATAGTCAAAGTAAGCTAATACTATTCATCCCTCACAAACACCCGCCAGATAAAGAGCATCCTTGGTATTCAGCCTACACATAAAAACGTCTGTTTTTCTGCTGTGGCAGAGGAGCAGAATGTCAGCAGTGGGTCTACGAGCACATCTCACCAGTTCTGACCTTCACAGATGATTAGATAATTGTCTCCCTCACAGCTGAGAGGGTGGAATGGGAATGTACCAAGCACTGAAAGACAAACTCTCTGTTTGCATCTCTACCCCTTCTCTCATTTCTGTCAGAGGAGTGGACTGGCAACAACAGAGGAGTGTGTGTGTGTGTGTGTGTGTGTGTGTGTGTGTGTGAGCGAATGAGAGAGAGAGAGAGAGGAGAGAGCGAGAGAGAAAGAGAGGGGGGCTGTCTTCCGCATTGGTACAGAATTACTCCAAGTTGTATTTCTCTCCAAGGCGGTGAAGGGTCAGTTCTTAAATCAGAGACTAAAAGGGTACCAACCTCACACACCTACGTGGCAGGGCTGGGCCCAAGAAGTCAGATCGAATACTCGTGTGTTCAAGATGGATCGAGACTGCTTAAATCCACCTTTTAAAAATCCAAGTGCTGTTTTTGGCACTTACTAAAATGACCAAATTGGTGTCTGTGAATGTTCTCATTCATCCAGGTCATAGTTATCCAAAGGAATTGAATCAAGTGCAACTGGACTTGGTTATATCCAGTTGCACTTGATTCAATTCCTTTGGATGACCCAATTAGTGCATAATTATTTTTTTGTTGCATTACAGAAATGGGGTTTGAACTTGGGGTTCAGCTTCTAGTTGTAGTATTATTATTTTTTTGTTGCATGCACCAATAAAATAATATTGTAATATTGTAATAGTAATAAAAAAAAAAATAACCCCAAATTCACATAAATGGGGCTTGAATTTGGGGTTCGGCCTCTAGTTGCAGTATTGTTTTTTTGTTGCATTACAAAAATTGGGCTTGAATTAATACATAATTAGTTAAAATATGGCGGTTAATACCGCTATTCATCCCGATTAACAAAACAAATTGAAGGTTTATTACCATTGTCCTATCCATTTGTACCGTGGTACCACCACCTCTGCACCATGATGTTTACGGTGGGCACAGTTGCAATCTCTTCTGTCTCTATAGCGTTTGTTTACCACAAGTGTCCCCTGACCCTTTCCCTTTGCCTATGGTATGGCATGACATGTGTGCATGAACCCGAGTCAGCACGGGTATGTATGAGATGGCCAACGGTGGCCTGACACCAAAAGTGGTAACATAAAGAGTTGTAAACAAGGGCAAAGACGGAGCCGAGGGTAAACACATGTTTCTATTAGTATCTTAGATCTAACGTAACACAAAACCTCAATGACAGACACATGCTTACACAACCAGAAATGGTTGCGGACAGATTGGGTGGTTTAACACTGCTGTCTGTGAGATGAGCCAGTAGACTTAAGGTGGCGCTGCCCCTTCGACAGTAACCAGACATGTGTTTGTGCGATATCATTATTTTGTTTGTTTGGCTTTTGTCTGAATTGGGTTTCTGTGTGAATGTGTAACGATAGTGGATATACATATCATTGTGATACTCCCTACTCTGCCCTACTGTCTTTCTATTTTCCCATGTTATGCATAGTTTGTTACCTGAGCCATCTGTTGTTCTCTGGCTGCTATCTGCAGCCAGAGAACAACAAATTTCTGGGGGTGCACCTGGCAGACAACCTGACCTCAACCATTAAAACCTTGGCCATCGTTAAAAAGGCCTAACAGCGCCTCCATCCCCTCCGGAGACTTAAAAGAGCAAGCCTCCCCCATTCCAGCCCTCACAACCTTCTACAGGGGCACCACTGAAAGCATTCTAACCTATGGTCTCATTTCCTGGTTCGGTAACGGCAAAGTGACCGAACAACACCAGCTGAACAGGATAGTGAAGACAGCCAACAAGATCATTTGTGCCCCTCTCCACTTCCTGTTGGAGATTTACCATCAACACTGTGTTCACAGAGCCTCCAGCATCATTAAGGATCCCCACCATCCTTCTCACAACCTGTTTTCCCTCCTGCCGCCTGGGAGGAGGTACAGGAGTTTCTGTACTAAATCCAGCAGAATGCTAAATAGCTTCTACCCACAAGCAGTCAGGATTATTAACAAACTGTGCCCCCCCCCCCATGGTCATGCCCATCCACCTACCCTCTTAACCCCCACCCCAATCAGTGCTGGTCACTTGTTGACAGGCAACGGCTGTCAACATTTAAACTGAAATGGCACTTGAATGGACTGTGTTGTTAATTGTTTGTGCTTGTTTGTTTTGTTCTCTTTTAAGGAATTTTTGGATGTGTATTTTTATCTTTTCTGTTGCACTGCTGTGGGCTGGGAGAAACAGTATTTAATTTTTATTTATGTGTGCAGGTACATAAGGAAAATGACAACAAACTAAATCTTGAACTAAATTTTGAAATCTTGAATCTTGAATTTTTATGCTAATCGCTGTCCTGGTCATATATTAATACATGCACATTCACATATACTGTGAATGTTTTATAATTGGTTTTGTGTTTTTCAGTTGTTTATCTTTCTAGCAATCTCAGTCAGTAATTGCTAGCTTAATATGCGTATAGCACTGTAGGCCAACTGACTTCATTTCATCACCTGCATCTCAAAGGCCCAATTGTCTTTCTGTTATCAGCTTGTGTGGTTTATTGCGAATTTAGAGGAGAGAAAAGTTTGTCATTTTGCCACAACTGTGTTTTCATTTGTACGTAGTTTTATACAATGATCACTGATCGTTAGAAAATCAGGGGTCCCACAATACAAGTCCCACAATATTATGTCATGTTAATCTTGTGTATTTGTTTATTTGATGTATTTATAAATCCACTATACAATCCTACTTATTCTTCTTTTGGCTTATTCCCTGTTTCTCAGGGGTCACCACAGCGCATGTTATAGTTTCCATTGGTACCATGTGAGGGCACAGCACCAATGGCAGCCGTTGTTAACCCGGGCTTGACCGATCCTGTATGGAGCCTCGATCGATCTGGTAGGGTTTTGTCAATCCGCATAATGATTTGGCAAAATTTTATGTCGGATGCCCTTCCTGACACAACCACTAACCCTATGGATGGGGGTGCAAGTAAAGTGCTGGATGCCATCCCAGTATTCATGGACTTTCGCCCATGCCTGTCACCATTCCCACTATTAAAATGTATAGCTATTTGTTGTTGGCTCTAGTGTGATAACAAAAAGGGCATCTGTCGGACCGAGCAAGAGGCCGTCTGTGTGATTTTGTCCAGAATAAGAGGTTACAGATGCTCACTTTGGACTACAGCTCCAGGGAACGTCATCTTATATTCTGTCTATTCTCTCCCCACATTCATCCGTTGTGCGAGAGTGTGTGTATGTGTGTCTATCACGCTTACCTTGTATGCTGAGCATCTGACCCAGTTTCAACGCGGCTCCTCTGACTTTGCACAGGGTTCGGACGATCCGCTCAGCATTGGCCTCCGACAGGAAGGGGCTGGAGTCCAAAACTGCCTTCTTATCACCTGCAGGAGGAGAGACCGCAGAGACCTCCGATCAAAAACAAAACAAACACAAAAAAAATACAACAACAAAAAAAAAAACCCCAGCAATGTGTAGTTCAGAGCTAAGAGTCTGTGTTTCCAGCCAATGCTTCAACTTTTGGATACACTGTTCTGCTTGAACACCATGCTTTGCTCCCCCCCCCCCCATCCCTACTGACTAAATATTCCACTTGGTATCTATATTTAGGCCAGAGAAAAACATTCACATCAATGGAAGTATTCATTAAAGAAAACAAAGTTTTTTTGTGTTTACGTGGGAACGCAAGTATGTCAGTAGGTCATCAGGCATCGGATGAGGTGTCTCGTGTGTGTGTGTGTGTGTGTGTGTGTGTGTGTGTGTGTGTGTGTGTGTGTGTGTGTGTGTGTGTGTGTGTGTGTGTGTGTGTGTTTCAATCAATATATGGCAGTAGGTCATCAGGCATCTGATCAGGTGTGTCTGATGTTGTATTCAGAGGCTTTGACAGAAGGGGATTTAACACACGCACAAACACTAGCAAGCTCCCTTGCAAGGGTAACCGACTGGGATTTAAACACCCACACAGACACACAAACATCATACATTGGCTTCTTTACTCGGTCACAGCTGAGCTGTGTTTGGATTAGTGGATTTGTGGTGCATTACTGGAATGCCTATTTAGGTTGACTTGGTTACAGGGGCCTACTATGCTCAAGTGCTCTTGAGCAATTCCTTGCAATGCCCATATGTATCAAATTATTCCAAGAATACTGAAGCCCTGTCAAACATTTGCAAAATTAGTAATGAAAGTTGGATCTATCAAAATTTTTGCCAACCACATCGATACACACTGGTTGTGTTTCAATGGAAATCCTATTTTGGCCTTAACTCTCTTTTAGTCTTGTTAGTTTTTGCATCCTTATATCCAAAACTGCCAATGTCTCCGTGTAAATAAATCAACAGACTATTCTGAACATACATTTGTATTTACCCCAGAGAAAGTGAACTTCACACACTTTTTTCCAGCAATGCTATGCTTTGCATTCATGCTTTAATGCAAGTTCATAGAAGAAGAATAAACTAGAATACGCTTTATTAATCATTTTGTACATACATCCAAATGAAATTTACTCTCTGCATTTAACCCATCCCAGCTGTGTAGCTAGGACCAGTGGGCAGCTGCCGAGCAGCACCCAGGAACCAACTCCAGTTATTTCTTCCAACTGCCTTGCTCAGGGGCACATACAGCGGTATGAACCCTAACGTGCATGTCCTTTCGATGGCGGGAGGAAACTGGGGAGCCCAGAGGAAACCCACACAGACACAGGGAGAACATGCAAACTCCACACAAAAAGGACCTGGGATGGCCTGGGGTTCAAACCCAGGACCTTCTTGCTGTGAGGCAACAGCACTAACCACTGGGCCACCGAGCCGCCATGCTGTTGTGATTGGAATATGACATTTACAAGCACAAAACAGCAAACATGGAACACCTGAATATAACAAATTAATTAAGAATATTTGCGTACTTGTGAACACAAACACACGGATTGATATCCAGAGCTGCAAGAACAGCCTCTCGTATAGTTTAGTTGCAGTCTTCAGTGGAATTTCGAGTCATTCCAACTGACTGTTTATGTCAAATCCATTAGGTACAAGCCATCCAGAGTCGTGTGTAAACAAGTATGTGTGTTTTGCATGTGCAGTACCTTGCAGCTCATTGGATCTAATGCTCTTCTTGGCAACTTCAGCCAAAGCTCCAATACCCAACCCCACAGCTAGACCTAGAACAAACAAACAGACACAAAAACAGGAGACTACATGACTGCATAAGAAAATGATTAAAATGGCCTATGACACAGACACATACACTATAATCATATGTACATAAACACTGAGTTACAAAACTAGAAATCATAAAACTTATGAAAACCGCCTATTACTAGCTGCTTGATAATGGATCGGTATACCCCCATCAGTGTGTGTGTGTGTGTGTCTGTCTGTCTGTCTGTCTGTCTGTGTATGTGTGTTAAGAGATTGTGGCCCTCAGAGAACATGTACTCTATGTAAATGATGTGCACAGAATAAGATACATTAAAGATACCAGAAAACATTTGGCAAAATAATATTGTTTGGTCAACATATTTTTGCGGAATGACAAAACTGGTTGCAGCTGGGGGCGTCTGGGTGGCGTAGTGGTCTATTCTGTTGCCTACCAACATGGGGGATCACCGGTTCGAATCCCCATGTTACATCCAGCTTGGTTGGGCGTCCCTACAGACAGAATTGGCTGTGTCTGCGGGTGGGAAACCGGATGTGGGTATGTGTCCTGGTCGCTGCACTAGTGCCTCACTGGTCAGTCGGGGCGCCTGTTTGAGGGGGAGGGGGAACTGGGGGGAATAGCGTGATCTTCCCACGCGCTACGTCCCCCTGGCAAAACTCCTCACTGTCAGGTGAAAAGAAGCGGCTGGTGACTCCACATGTATCGGAGGAGGCATGTGGTAGTTTGCAGCCCTCCCCGGATCAGCGCGGGGGCGGGGAAGCAGCGACTGGGAATGCTCAGAAGAGTGGGGTAATTGGCCGGATACAACTGGGGAGAAAAAGGGAGGGAAAAAAAATCCCACCCAAAAAAACAAAACTGGTTGCAGCTGCATTTCTGCATGCTCAGGTGTAATCTATGTCTTGATGCATGCTCAATAATCCAAAAATCAGAAGGTTGAATCAGTTCATCTGGATACAATGTTTATTGACAGAAACGTTTCATCACTCATCTAAGTGACCTCTTCAGTCTAAACTGACTGCAGGTATCCCCTCCCTTATAAACAATACAGTGGCATAACGACTGAAACCAACAACCAGTTCGTATGTAAATATGGGCGTGACCATTAACTAGAGTTACAATGGCCATGTGTACTATTCACAGAGGATTTGGCAATGTTACGACCATCCCATGTGGGCGGCATGGCACAGGAGGTAGAACAGGTCGTCTAGTAATTGGAAGGTCGCTGGTTCGACCCCCAGCTCCTGTGGAGATCATGTCGAAGTGTCCTTGATTAAGACACTGAACCCCTAACTGCTCCCGATGAGCAGGTTGGCACCTTGCATGGCAGCCTCCACCATCAGTGTGTGAATGTGTGTGTGAATGGATGAATGTGAGGCGTACACTGTAAAGCACTTTGAGTGGTTGTTAGACTAGAAAAGCGCTACATAAAAACGCAGTCCATTTACCATCCCGGAATACTACACATGGCCATTGTAACTCTAGTTAATGGCCACACCCATATTTGCATATGAAACTGGTCGTTGGTTTCAGTCGTTATGCCACTGTATTGTTTATAAGGGTGGGGATACCTGCAGTCAGTTTAGACTAAAGAGGTCAAGTCAAGTCAATTTTATTTGTATAGCCTAATATCACAAATGACAAATTTGCCTCAGGGGGCTTTACAGCCACACAACATCCTGTCCTTAGACCCTCACATCGGATAAGGAACATCTCCCTAAAAAACCCTTTAACAAGGTTATCCAAAGGAATTGAATCGAGTGAAACTGGACTTGGTATATGTCCGTGAAGACATTTCACCTCTCATCGAAGAGGCTTCCTCAGTTCGTGCCTTTCTGACTAGACCAAGCTAGTCTGACTGGCTGGTGATGAAACTCAGATATTTATCCTCTTTGGAGTCGTTATCAGAGCTAACGATGTCCATGGCTCTTTGTGTTCCGATGTGTAGCAACGCCCGTCGTTATCAGAGCTATTGATATGCGTGGCTCTTTGTGATCCGATGTTAAGCAGCGACGGCCGTTGGCGGTGTTAGTTTCGACTTCATTGTTCAGTGGTCATGAGAGTCGTTGGAGCCGTTAGTGACCGACTGTTGTTCTTGGAGGCTAGGCTTCTTGAGTCTCCTGGGTAGAGATGAAAGGACGGAATGTAAGTGGGAGATAGGACCTCCGCTGTTGAGGGATGGCTTTTCCAGTTTCGCATAGATGGCTTCCTTCATCCCTCTTTCAAACCATCTATCTTCCCTGTCCAAAATGTGTACGTTGCTGTCCTCAAAGGAGTGTGTCTTCTCCTTTAGGTGTAGATAGACTGCTGGGAGCTTGGGAGAGAGTTCCCTCTTCTCCAAAGGAATTGAATCGAGGGCAACTGGACTTGGTATATATCCGTGAGGACGTTTCACCTCTCATCCAAGAGACTTCCTCAGTTCGTGCCTTTCTGACTAGACCAAGCTAGTCTGACTGGCTGGTGATGAAACTCAGATATTTATCCTCTTTGGAGTCGTTATCAGAGCTATTGATGTCCATGGCTGTTTGTGTTCCGATGTGTAGCAACGCCTGTCGTTATCAGAGGTGTTGATATGCGTGGCTGTTTTGTGTTCTGATGTTTAGCAACGCCCGTCGTTATCAGAGCTATAGATATGCGTGGCTCTTTGTGATCCGATGTTAAGCAGCGACGGTCGTTGGGGATGTTAGTTTCGACTTTGTTAGTGCTCCATTCAGTGGTCATGAGTCACTGGAGCCGTTAGTGACCGACTGTTGTTCTTGGAGGCTAGGCTTCTTGAGTCTCCTGGGTAGAGATGAAAGGACGGCATTGTAAGTGGGAGATAGGTGGGGTCGCAGACCTCCTCCTCTGTTGAGGGATGGTTTTTCCAGTTTCGCAGCCGCAGGTTTTTAAGCTCCCTTCAGGTGTTTGTGTTCTTCCCACTCAGGCCCAACGGGAATAACAAAAACACCTGAGGGGAGCTTTAAAAACCTGTGGCTACCCCAGTTGGACCTTTGTGAAAACTGCAACACGTTCCAAAAAGACCAACCGGGTGAGCGACGAGGAGAAAAGGAACAGAAGGAATAGCACAGTCATCCCGTATGTTTCTGGGGTCTCCGAGAAACTCAGGAGAATTTTTAACAAACACTGCATCCCGGTATACTTCAAACCCAGCAACATACTCCGACAAAGACTGGTTCATTCCAAAGACCGTGTACCACACATCCAAAAAAGCAATCTGGTGTATGCTGTACAATGCAATGAGGATTGCACTGACCTATACATAGGAGAAACCAAACAACCACTACACAAACGGATGGCCCAACACAGAAGGCCAAACTCCTCAGGACAAGACTCAGCAGTCTATCTACACCTAAAGGAGAAGACACACTCCTTTGAGGACAGCAACGTACACATTTTGGACAGGGAAGATAGATGGTTTGAAAGAGGGGTGAAGGAAGCCATCTATGCGAAACTGGAAAAGCCATCCCTCAACAGCGGAGGTCCTATCTCCCACTTACATTCCGTCCTTTCATCTCTACCCAGGAGACTCAAGAAGCCTAGCCTCCAAGAACAACAGTCGGTCACTAACGGCTCCAACGACTCTCATGACCACTGAACAATGAAGTCGAAACTAACACCGCCAACGGCCGTCGCTGCTTAACATCGGATCACAAAGAGCCACGCATATCAATAGCTCTGATAACGACGGGCGTTGCTACACATCGGAACACAAAGAGCCATGGACATCGTTAGCTCTGATAACGACTCCAAAGAGGATAAATATCTGAGTTTCATCACCAGCCAGTCAGACTAGCTTGGTCTAGTCAGAAAGGCACGAACTGAGGAAGTCTCTTGGATGAGAGGTGAAACGTCCTCACGGATATATACCAAGTCCAGTTGCCCTCGATTCAATTCCTTTGGAGAAGAGGGAACTCTCTCCCAAGCTGGACAACGTGCAATGGCTGTTGTGTTTACACAATACAACATTGAAAGAGGGTAACAGAGTTATAATGGACTTATAAAATATATGAAGAATATGATGAAGAGGATGCCAAGCAGTGTCCAGACTGAGGTCACTTAGATGAGTGATGAAATGTATCTGTCAATAAACACTGTGTCCAGATGAACTGATTCAACCTTCTCAGATTTTATCTGGTTCCTGCACTTTGCATTCAGTATTTTAGTACACTACGTAGGTTTAGTGGCTGGTACAAGCCAAAACAGATCATTGCACTTCTAAATGCCAACATAGAGATGAGACTTCCTTCTGATATTTTTCTAATCGTAAGTAATTCTAATTTCAGATAAATGACCAAACATATATTTCACATTCAGTACAATGGTAAATAACAAGTTAAAGGAATGCATGGTGCTCTGAGAGTGCAGAACTGTGTGTGACAGACAGAAAGGGCGCTCGAGTCTCGTCTGTATGTTTATTCCTTCATGCCCCTTGCATTATATAACTCCAGATTACATAACAGATTTGTCAGCTGGTATTTGAAGCATAAATTTTGAGGTACTGTATGTGTGTGTATGTGTGTGTGTGTGTGTATTCACACATCTCTGCTTTGTATACAAGCTGACTCAGCATGTTTCCTCATTGGTCAACACCTTTCTCCCAGACCCTCTCTGCCCGAGGGCGGTTGGGCCAGCGGTAGCGAAGCTGTGCTTGTGATCATAATAAGACCTTGCATGCATGCACACGAACGTGCGTGTTCGTGCTCACGTGCACAGACGCCAAAACACACGCCACTTCTTTCGCTCTCTTGCAGGGAGAAAGCAGAGCTACTCTGCTTGTAGCACCTCTTGCATCACATCTCTGGTACACGTGTAGGTACATAGTATATGTATGTGTGTGCATCACAAGAAACAGGATATGTTGGCAATAACCCGATCTCAACATGAGCTAGCGGGCTGTGCAACTCCCTTCCAGCTACATGCAAGCGTTTCTTGCTGAATCAGAGCAGGAGTGACTGGCTATCATTCACCATACCTGAGGACACAGTGTTCATGCAACCGCTGCAGTCCAGCAACACATTTTTCTGTGCAATTAGCTTTAACTGTTTATTGCATGTGACATTCCAAACCAGTTGAAACAGGGAATAAATGGTTTGTTTTCCTCCCCAGTCGATAACACAGTTTAACTATTGCCAAAGATAATGGTTGTGGGCAACAAAGTCACCATAGCAAAGTTCATTTAATTGCTCACGCTTGCGGATGTCATTGGCACCTACTTGCCAAGCTTCCAACTGCACAGTGCTGTGTCTACTCACATGAAAAAAGAAACAGTTCACAGTGAAGACGAGTGAGAGACAGTTTGTGTAAACTGTCAACAATTCCCCTCCCCAAAATCCTTCCACCTTTTGCCTTTTACAACTACTAACATGCAGAATCAATGCCAGTTGAATGTCTTGCTTCGGATACGGCGTGATTGCCCAAAAAGTCACATTTGCAGTGAAATTTCACTGCTGAAAAACAAGACAATGTGGGAAGATGGCAGCGCAAATTCACGTTTGCAGCACCTTCATGCAGTACCATCCATGCAGTGTCTTTGTCCACATCTGCATCTAAGTTTGTCTTTGTTTGATGGCTGGGAGCACTGGCGTTGAATCGGCTGGGAGAGCTTGGTCTGCTGCATCCTGTGGGCCCAGGGACCACTGCCCTGCCCGGAGCTGTGCCCAAAAAGGTAACACCAAGGGCGGTCTGACAGGACGCGGAAGCAGGGCAGGCTAAGCTAACTGCTAGCCCATGCAGACTGGCAGTTCCGATAACACCGAGGGTGGTCTGGCGGCAGCCTCGCCTAGCGTTCATGTCTCTATGACTGTGTTTTTAGCGTCATCGTGTGGCGTGCGGGGATGTGTGTTGAAGGTGTCTGGCTGGCTAGGAGAGCTGGCGTTGGATTAGCTGAGGGAGCTTGGTCTGCTGCATTCTGTGGGCCCAATGACCATGGCCCTGACCGGAGCTGCACCCGAAGAGGAAACAGCGAGGTCGGTCTGACAGGATGCGGAAGTGAGGCAGGCTAAGCTAACTGCTAGCCCATGCAGACCAGCAGTTCCGACAGTCATCCTGGCTTGTGGTCATTCTTCTGGACAGTGATTTTTTTTGTTTAGTTTATATATATATGTTGGTTTGGATATATGTGTTCTTGTAGTTTTTGGATATGTGTTTTTGTCTTTCTCTTGCACTGCTGTGGACTGGGGAAAACAATGTTTCTTTTCATTTCATGTGCGCAAGTGCATAAAATGAAACATGAAGACAAATCAGTTCAGTTTCATTCCTAGTTGTTTTGCATTCTTGGTTCTACAGTATGGCCTGAGTTCAGATCTGGTTTGACACTGCGGTGGCCATTGCTCTGGGATCAGCTTTGCATAGTTTACATTCTGTCTCTAAGCGTCTCTGCATTTCTCCCTGGTTTCCCTGTTGCAACCCACCTGTTGACATGTCCATCAAATCTCTGCAGCAGTGAAGCTACAAAGTGCTGCTGTCATCGGGGATCCAATTTATTCTCTACATTTTATGGCACATTATACAGAGTGACAAAATGTCATCACAGTTCATTTCATGAGTCATAGTCTGTGTGCTGTAGAGCACAGGTTTATATATATCAGTATGTGTGTATAACTTTTTCCATGCTTAGGGGTATTTCTGGTGCATGCATATGTGTATGACAGCAGGTACCTTCAGCTCTTTATGCAGTTGATCACGCGCACACACACAGTTTATAACAGCTGATTGGCTGAAAGACTAGGCCATGGGGTCAAATAGAAGATTAACCTAGACAGACCAATCTGACTGCAGAGTACACACACACACACACACACACACACACACACACACACGGATTTAAATGCAACTAAGGCTGACTTGGCTTCACTCTGTCTCTCTATTGCGTCCTGTGAGTCACTGTCAGTTTGTCTGTCTTATTTTTGTGTGTGTGTTTCCCTCTTTGCCCTCGTGTCCCTACGGCGTCCCTTGATAGTTGGAAGGATGACAGATGACATGGGGTCATGAATTCAATTCACAGATTCCATTCAAAACAGTTTGGCGCAATGTTTTGAAAAGAAGCCAGGCCCCCGCATAGCTAAAGTATTCACAACACAACCTTTTACCGTCCCTAATCCTCAACAACACACGTTTCACATTTATGCTCGGTGTTGTTGTGACCTCATTGAAAACAGGTGAGTGGTTTGTGAAGGCCTGCAAAGACATATCAAGGACAAAACAGACTACCCTGAACCCGTTGACCCCATAAAGACAGACGGTTCAAAAGAAGCTGAGGATTACATGGCTGAATGACATCTTCCGAGTCAAGTCAATGTCAAGACATTGCCATCTTTTGCCCTCTGCAAGCTTGCAGAAACCCTGAAACTCATAACCCCATGCTTTGCTTGGCTCCAAGTATTAACTTCAAATAAAACGGTTCTTCGTTTCTGTTCTGTGCAAATATAACTGTGGTAAACTGGTATTATTGATGATATTGCCAATCAATGCAATGACAATGGTACAATTTAAGTGAAATCATATCTTTTTCCAAATCATGCGATAGCTTGATATACTACATATGATGATGTACAGTATTACTGAAATAAATGGGGTAAATGGAAATAAACTGAAATCACAGACAAGTTAGGGTAAAGTGTGTGAAAGTAAAGAGTAAAATGTTGAACAGAACAGAGGTGGAGAAGGAGGGAGAGAGAGAGGAGAGAGAGAGAGAGAGAGAGAGAGAGAGGAGGAGAGAGAGAGAGAGAGAGAGAGAGAGAGAGAGAGAGAGAGAGAGAGAGAGAGAGAGAGAGAGAGAGAGAGAGGTGGGGGTGGGGGGGTGGTGGGTTTTGAAGTTGATCACAGGCTGTCTAACCAAGAGTCATGGAGGAGTTCTAATCTGTAGCGTAAAGCTGAAAAACAGGCATTTCTGTTTAAATGGACACCCCAGGCTTAGTCCCCACAAAGAAACAGAGAAGAGAGAGAGAGAGAGAAAGGGAAAGAAAATCAATATAATAACAGGTAGATAATAAATGATTAATAAGTACTACTGGTAACTAATTACCAATCTGGTTTTTTATACTCCACCTGTATATGTTCTGATTTCTTGTATCTGTCTATCTATGTATAAGTATATGTTCGGTATATGTTCTGATGTCTTGTTGTTTGTAATGACCTGCTTTGGCAATACAAGTGCCTATTTGTCATGCCAATAAAGCACTTTAAAATTTGAATTTGAGACGGTGGGGGGGGGACAGAGAGAGAGAGAGGTGTGTTTTGAAGCTGACTGCAGGGCTGTCTGACCAACAATATATTTCCTCTTTGGAGTCATGGAAGAGTTATGACCTGTAACATAAAGCTGAAAAACAGCATTTCTGTTTAAATGGACACCCTGGGCTTAGTCCCCACAAAGAACAGAGAGAGAATGGGAGACAGAGAGAGAGACAGAGGCAGAGGTGTGTTTAGAAGCTGATCGCAGGCCGTCTGATCAAGAATATATTTCCTGTTTGGAGTCATAGAAGAGTTCTGACCTGTAGCATAAAGCTGAAAAACAGCACTTCTGTTTAAATGGACACCCCAGGCTTTATGCCCCACAAAGAACAGAGAGAGAGAGAGAGAGAGAGAGAGAGAGAGAGAGAGAGAGAGAGGAGAGAAGAGAGAGAGAGAAGAGAAGAGAGAGAGAGAGAGAGAGAGAGGAGAGAGAAGAGAGAGAGAGAACCGGAGGAGAAGACGAGAGAAGAGAGAGAGAGAAACGGAGGAAACGGAAACATAAGGAGGACTAGAACATCCTGGATGTGTATGGTTTTACCATTCAGTATAAGATGATATCTTTGTGAAGTTAATGAGTTCAAGTACTGCAAACAGCCATCTGGCTGATATTCTAAATATAGATGGTTTCGGGGTCACGCTGTGTTTCTTTTTTCGTGGCTTTGCTGACAACCTTACAAACAAAGTATCAGTGAAAATATTTATACACCCACAGGTTTTGACAGAACAAATGGTCTGATGAGATGGGCAACCAAGTAAACAAGTAGACAGGTAGATGAATAAAGAGAGAGAGAGAGAGAGAGAGAGAGAGAGAGAGGAGAGGAGAGAGAGAGAGACGAGAGAGAGAGAGAGAGAGAGAGAGAGAGAGAGAGAGAGAGAGAGAGAGAGAGAGAAGAGAGAGGGGTTACTTACCTCCAAAGTGGCCAATCTGCTAAGTCGTGTCACTGGCACTTTCCTCTCTCTGGCTCTCTCACTTAACTAAAGCGACAGGAAAAAATAGATTAAGGCTAATTTTCTATTGGAAAAGTGCAAAGATTGTGCGCGCATGTGTAACTTAAAACTTACCATCTGTTTGTGAGGTTTGATTTCAACTCTTTTGCTCTGTCTGGCTTTCTCCATGTCTTCAGCTGTAAGCCCCCCAACTGTGGAGGGGTCCTGATGGTACGCCCTGGACTGTCCAACCAACTGCCTGACCGGGTAGTGACAGTATGGCTCTCCCAGGACATGACTGCTCCATCGGTGATGGTAAAAGCTGGGCTGTCCAAGTAAATGCCTGCCAGGAATAGAATAGAATAGAATAGAATAGAATAGAATAGAATAGAATATAAGTCAAGTTAGGTCAATTTTATTTGTATAGCCCAATATCACAAATTATAAATTTGAATAAAATAGAGTGATTAATATATCAGCCTTTAATGAAACTAGCTAAATTTTGTTGGGGAATCCAATGTAGAAAAGTAGAAACTTTGGTTATTAATATGGCAGATAACAGCCGTATCCAAATTTGGTCATGTAAACACACACACACAAGCGCTCACTCCCTCTTTATACCTTGCATCCTGGTGGTACGATCTTGTGTGTCCAGTGAATTGCTTACTGGGATCTCTGTAGCCCTCAAATAAAGACTTATTTGCACTGACATGGCCTCCTTCTGCTGCTATGTTGGGATTTGTTGCTCCCTCTCCACTACTTCCTAATTCCTCTGAAGTAAAGCCTGGCCCTTCCTCCCCAAACTCCGAAGCATCCATTCCTGTGTTATCTGGAGGAAAGTCGAACTCTGAGTCTAACGATGAGGTTTGCTGTTGGCCGGACAACTCCTGGAAAGACAGAGACACGTACATAAGCAGGAGTGCGCGTGCACACACACACACACACACACACACACACACACACACACACACACACACACACACACACACACACACAGGTATCAGTCATTAACAGTAATCCCATATTAAATGTATTTTCTACTAGTAAGTAGGATTGTGGCGATTTCCTGCAAACACACAAACAAACACACACGTGTACCTGTATCTTCATCATGGCAGCTGTGATGCCTTGCTCAGCGGTTGCTTGGAGGTTTTGAGCAACAACACCAGCCTTTGGGAGATCTGGGAGACAAACACATTATTTAATTAGGTCTACCAGTATCTTAAAAGCCCAAAAATGATCCACAACAGGAATGTTCCCTCCCATAACCAAACAAGTGCCTGGAAAACTAATATAAAGCTGAAATTAAATTTCCTTTTGAAAAGACCCCCCTCCTTTTTCTTTTTTTTTTTTGTTCTCTCCAATTGTATCTGGCCAATTACCCCACTCTTCCGAGCTGTCTCGGTCTCTGCTCCACCCCCTCTGCTGATCCAGGGAGGGCTGCAGACTACCACATGTCTCCTCCGATACATGTGGAGTCACCAGCTGCTTCTTTTCACCTGACAGCGAGGAGTTTCGCCAGGGGGACGTAGTGCTTGGGAGAATCACACTAGTCCCCCCAAGTTCCCCCTCCCCCCTGAACAGGGCGCCCTGGCTAACCAGAGGAGGCGCTAGTGCAATGACCAGGACACATACCCACATCCGGCTTCCCACCCATAGACACGGCCAATTGTGTCTGCAGGGACGCCCGACCAAGCCAGAGGTAACACGGGGATTCGAACCGGCAATCTCCGTGTTGGTAAGCAACAGAATAGACCGCCACACTACCCAGATGCCCCTGGAAAGATCCATTAACCTTTTCATTTTCAACCTATAATTTTCCCTCATTAGGCCTTGCATAAAATGAGGCAAAAATTCTTACAAGCAACTTTGCCAAGAGAAAATGTTGCAAACACAGAAGTTCTTTTAAATGTGTTTTTGTTTTTTATTTTATTTTCAGCCCACTTTTTCAACCCAGTGGTTATGGCTACCCACAGTATATCTAATTATTGCACAGGTAGGGTTACCCAGTGATTAAAATGAAGACTACGATGAGTACTAACAAGCAATTAGAGGTAGCAGAAAGCAATGTGGAAGATAGGGCTTCACGCTTGTCTGTATCAGTCAACAGTTGCTTCAAAAGGTCTTATCAGTATTGGGAGAGCTATCAAAACGATGCACCAATATGATGACACTATGTGCCAACAGCGACAATAGCCATTGCTGGAAAGACAATACAGCCTGCAAAGAAACGTCTGCAGTTTGCCCCATTTCTGTTTCAATGTGACAATTACCAGTCTATTTTCAGATATCGGCAAAAAAAATCCAATATCGTGCACTCTTAATGGAAGAAGTTCTTCGTTGCTGATTCATTGCTTTCTTGTCCCTGTTCAGCATCTGTTTGAATCACCGCGGGACCTTCCCTAACTAACCCCTTGTCCCGTCCAGACACACTCACACCCACATTCCTCTGAATGTCTTAAGGTTTCTCTTTCTTGCATTCTTCAGTTCAACCTAAAATCGGCAGACCCGTGTGACCCGTCTGTGCATGCTGACTGTCACACGTGCATATACACACACAGTAAACCTCTGTCGAGATGTGCAACACCTAAACAGAGACTGAGCTTTCGCTCTTGTTGACAGTGTCTTCTCATCAGATGAGGAGGACATGAAGAGCGTGGATTGGCCGACTCACCTGTACCGGTGCGCAGGGTATTGGTCTGATTTTCTATGATGGCCTGACTCAGCTTGGCCAAGCCGCGCATCAACAATGCCATATCGCCCGCCATGACTGACGAGAGAGAGGGAGAGAGAGAGAGGGGGGAGGGGGTAGGATGTAGGGGTCATATCAATCATCAATGAAAATACATCACCTGCTATCACCGACAAGGCCTGACGGACTAGACAGACAAGACAAATGAGACAAGACAGAAGCATACCCTGACCACAACAGAGAGAAACAGACAGATTGTGAGTTTTCAGAGTGTGAGAGTAGATATCTGAGCACCATATCAACCTCCAATGAAAATTACAGAAAGGAGGAAGATGAAGAGTGGGCGAGAGACTGAAGGATAGAAGGGTGAGAGAGGCATGCGTTAAACTGTTAAAATATGCCGAGGACACACTCCTGTCAGCTTGTCAGACACACACACACACACACACACACACACACACACACACACACACACACACACACACACACACATCTAATCTGAGAGCTAACACTTTGTCTAAAAATATCCTTCTACCCCACACACACACACATACATACAAGTCTGCAGTCAAAGTAAATAAAAAAGAATAAGAAGAATAAAATGGACAACATAAAACACAAGATTACTGCAGCGTGTTAGTATGTACATCTTTTTGTGTGTGTGTGTGTGTGTGTGTGTGTGTGTGTGTGTGTGTGTGTGTGTGTGCAGGCTATTCATAGGGTCCAAGATCAGCTCTGAGCCATAAATGCAACAGGAAGAGTTTTATTTATGAAACATACTTTATGACAGGATACTTTATTTAGAAGAGAAATTCTCCTTTCTCTTGCTGCCCTCCACATAGAGGTCAGGGTCCATATTCATGACTATTCTTAAAGGTTAAAAGTAGCTCCTAATTAGCTGATTTAGGAGAAAATCCTAAAACTAATGTGCACATCAGCCCTCATTTTAAGACACCTACTTTTTTCTTTTTCTTTTTTTTTTGGCTAGGAGTCATTCATGATGCAACCCAGCCACTGAGGATGCACAAGCCAGTGCATCCTTAGTGCCGGTCCCAAGCCCGGACAAATGGGGAGGGTTGCGTCAGGAAGGGCATCCGGCGTAAAATCTTTGCCAAATCAAATATGCGGATCATAAATAAGACTTACATACCGGATCGGTCGAGGCCCGGGTTACCAACGACCGCCACCGGTACTGTTAACCAGCAGGGTGTCGGTGGAAACTGTGCTACTGTTGGGCGAAGGAGAAGGAGAGGGGGAAAGCATGTCCAGAGGCAGCTAGAGAGGAGGAAGGGTAGGCATGTGGAGGTGAGAGTTGGAACTTTGAATGTTGGCACTATGACTGGTAAAGGGAGAGAGCTGGCTGACATGATGGAAAGAAGAAAGGTAGGCATACTGTGTGTGCAAGAGACCAGGTGGAAGGGGAGTAAGGCCAGGAGTATCGGAGGTGGGTTCAAACTCTTCTACCATGGTGTGAATGGGAGGAGAAATGGGGTAGGGGTAATTCTGAAGGAAGAGTATGTCAAGAGCGTGCTGGAGGTGAAGAGAGTGTCAGACAGAGTGATGAGTATGAAGCTGGAAATTGAAGGTTTATTGCTGAATGTTATCAGCGCATATTCCCCGCAAGTTGGGTGTGAGATGGATGAAAAAGAAGAATTCTGGAATGAGTTGGACGACATGGTGGAGAGGGTACCCAAGGAGGAGAGAGTGGTGATTGGAGCGGACTTCAATGGACATGTTGGTGAAGGGAACAGAGGTGATGAGGAGGTGATGGGAAGGTATGGAGTCAAGAAGAGAAATGTGGAAGGACAGATGGTGGTCGATTTTGCGAAAAGGATGGACATGGCTGTGGTGAATACATATTTCAAGAAGAGGGAGGAACACAGGGTGACGTACAAGAGTGGAGGAAAGTGCACACAGGTGGGGGAGAGCGTAGCTAGGCAGCATCGGATGGTGGTCTGTAGGATGACTTTGGAGACCAAGAAGAGGAAGCGAGTGAAGACACAGCCGAAGATCAAATGGTGGAAGTTGAAGAAGGAAGACTGTTGTGTGGAGTTCAGGCAGGAGTTAAGACAGGCACTGGGTGGTAGTGAAGAGTTGCCAGATGGCTGGAAAACCACTGCAGAAATAGTGAGGGAGACAGCTAGGAAGGTACTTAGTGTGTCATCAGGACAGAGGAAGGAAGACAAGGAGACTTGGTGGTGGAATGAGGAAGTACAGCAAATTATACAGAGGAAAAGGTTGGCAAAGAAGAAGTGGGATAGTCAGAGAGATGAAGAAAGTAGACAGGAGTACAAGGAGATGCAGCGTAAAGCAAAGAGAGAGGTGGCAAAGGCAAAGGAAAAGGCGTATGGTGAGTTGTATGACAGATTAGACACTAAGGAAGGAGAAAAGGACTTGTACCGATTGGCTAGACAGAGGGACCAAGCTGCAAAGGATGTGCAGCAAGTTAGGGCGATCAAGGATAGAGATGGAAATGTGCTGACAAGTGAGAGTGTGCTAAGAAGGTGGAAGGAATACTTTGAGGGGCTGATGAATGAAGAAAATGAGAGAGAGAGAAGGTTGGATGATGTAGGGATAGTGAATCAGGAAGTTCAGCGGATTAGCAAGGAGGAAGTGAGGGCAGCTATGAAGAGGATGAAGAATGGAAAGGCAGTTGGTCCTGATGACATACCTGTGGAGGCATGGAGATGTTTAGGAGAGATGGCAGTGGAGTTTTTAACTAGATTGTTTAACACAATCCTGGAAAGTGAGAGGATGCCTGAGGAGCGGAGAAGAAGCATACTGGTACCGATTTTCAAGAACAAGGGCGATGTGCAGAACTGTAACTACTACAGAGGTATAAAGTTGATCAGCCACAGCATGAAGATTTGGGAAAGAGTAATAGAAGCTAGGTTAAGAGGAGAGGTGACGATCAGCGAGCAGCAGTATGGTTTCATGCCACGAAAGAGCACCACAGATGCGATGTTTGCTTTGAGAATGTTGATTGAGAAGTATAGAGAAGGCCAGAAAGAGTTGCATTGTGTCTTTGTAGATTTAGAGAAAGCTTATGACAGAGTGCCGAGAGAGGAGGTTTGGTATTATATGAGGAAGTCAGGAGTTGCAGAGAAGTATGTAGGAGTGGTGCAGGATACGTATGAGGGAAGTGTGACAATGGTGAGGTGTGCGGTTGGAATGACAGATGGGTTCAAGGTGGAGGTGGGATTACATCAAGGATCGGCTCTTAGCCCTTTCTTGTTTGCAATGGTGATGGACAGGTTGACGGACAAGATCAGGCAGGAGTCTCCATGGACGATGATGTTCGCGGATGACATTGTGATCTGTAGCGAGAGTAGGGTGCAGGTTGAGGAGAGCCTGGAGAGGTGGAGGTATGCACTGGCGAGAAGAGGAATGAAAGTCAGTAGGAGCAAGACGGAATACATATGCGTGAATGAGAGAGAGGACAGTGGAATGGTCAGGATGCAAGGAGTGGAGGTGACAAAGGCATTTGAGTTTAAATACTTGGGGTCAACTGTCCAAAGTAACGGGGAGTGCAGTAGAGAGGTGAAAAAGAGAGTGCAGGCAGGTTGGAGTGGGTGGAGAAGTGTGTCAGGAGTGATTTGCGACAGAAGGGTATCAGCAAGAGTTAAAGGGAAAGTTTACAAGATGGTTGTGAGACCAGCTATGTTATATGGTTTGGAGACAGTGGCACTGACGAAAAGACAGGAGGCGGAGCTGGAGGTGGCAGAGTTGAAGATGCTAAGATTTTCACTGGGAGTAACGAAGAAGGACAGGATTAGGAACGATTATATTAGAGGGACCGCTCAGGTTGGACGGTTTGGAGACAAAGCAAGAGAGGCAAGATTGAGATGGCTTGGACATGTGTGGAGGAGAGATGCTGAGTATATTGGGAGAAGGATGCTGAATATGGAGCTGCCAGGGAAGAGGAGAAGAGGAAGGCCAAAGAGGAAGTTTATGGATGTGGTGAGGGAAGACATGCAGGTGGCTGGTGTGACAGAGGAAGACGCAGAAGACAGGAAGAAATGGAAACGGATGATCCGCTGTGGCGACCCCTAACGGGAGCAGCCGAAAGTAGTAGTAGAGAGTCATTCATGATGCATTTTAGCACTGAAACTAACTGCTAAATCTGCAAAATGTTAAGGTTAGCAGAGATAAAGTCAAATCATAACAGGCCCAGAAATAGCCCCTGCCATTTAAAGTTGCTGCTGTTAGATTGCAGGTCATCCCGGGTCCAAATTTGCCTTTTGTCAACCTACTTCTTTTCTTACATGGACAAGTTGTGCAAGAAGTAAAAGCTGGCCTTGCATCCAATTTGGTTTCCGCTCATGTTGTCATGGCGATACTTCGGGCTTGTTCCCATCAAGCTGCATTAACCATCCAAAACTATCAACTCCTTGATTTTTTCTTTTTTTTTAAATGACGATACTGGTCACGTGGCTTGGGTCCTGGACTGTTCCGGTGGCATCTGGACACTGCTTGGCATCCTGTGCATCATATTCTTATAAATTTTACAAGTCCATTATAATTCTTTTTATCCTCTTTCAATGTTGTATTGTGTAAATTGTGTAAACACAACATCCATTGCATGTTGTGCGTCTTGGGAGAGAGATCCCTCCTCTGTTGCTCTCCCTGAGGTTTCTTCCTGTTAAAGGGTTTTTTTTAGGGAGTTGTTCCTTATCTGATGAGAGGGTCTAAGGACAAGATGTTGTGTTGCTGTAAAGCCCACTGAGGCAAATTTGTAATTTGTGATACTGGGCTATACAAATAAAATTGACTTGACTTGATAAAAGTCAGTATTCTAAATTTGGGTTCATGTATGTTATCAGCAGCACTTAATTTTCTTTCAAAAATGAATTCTTTATTTGTCTATGGCAACAGATTTGTACCTCCCAAAATGGCGTTGTTGGTTAGTTTGCTGTATGAGCCGTGCTGCAGTCCCTTTCCAAAGTGTTTCGGGAACCCGTCCAATTCGAAGGTCGAAAGATTGAGGCTGACGTCGATTTAGATTGAGACCAATGTGCGAGAAACATGACCTTTGTGTGTGTGTGTGTGTGTGTGCGCGCGCGTGTGCATGTGCGTGTGCGTGTGCAACTGAGGATTACTAATGTGGCTTTTGTGATGGTAAGCTGTGTCGCTGCATGATTTATTTTTGATTTAATTTCTTAAATGGGAAAAAAAACAATCAGTGCATGAGTGACGCTGCTCCCGCTGCATTCCACTCTGCTACAACCTACTGAATGTTTGTGGGAGCGTCCCGTACAGATGCACTGGCATTACAACAGGCCCTGACATAGCCCTGGGCTTCGGGCCAATCACAAAAGCCAGTGCTAAAACAGCTGAACTTCCTTTTTTTTTTACGAGCAAAAAGTGGGCCATAGTCCTTCTCCGGTGCTTCACTAGTATTTCCAAACAGTGCACAAAGACCAGCCGTAGCATAACATGGCTGATGGACAGTAGTCAATTGGCCTAAATTCAAAAACTAATGGCCGCTGGGTATTTAGAAATGAAGACTGATGTCACACCACTTGCTTTATGCTGTCAAGGTGTCTGTTTATTTATGTTTTAACTGTAGTCTAGTGATTGAATCAAACCAGACCAAACAGAAGTAGCCTATATCATACTCCTATCCCTCTCCCAAACCCTTTTAAGGGATCAAGAGAATAAACAAACACACATTATTACAGTGACAACATGTGGCAGTCACTGTTATGAACTTCAGTCTTCTGCTTTGTGCCATGAGTAATGCTGCGTTCCAGACAACCCGGAAGTCAGGATTTTCCAACCTCCTACTAGAAAAACTGCAATGGAGCATCCCTTAAAGTCGGAGTTCCAACTTGTAAACAGGGGACAAATCCATCCACCCCAACTTCATGGAGAAGCATGTCTGACGTCACACAACTATGGCAGCACCCATGGGGCTGCACAATGTTAATGGAAAACCATCAACTAAGGCAACCTTAAGTATATTTGTCTGTATTTAATTAGAATAATGCACACTATCATATAGTAAAACCTGTTCTGCATAAATTGATGTCAAAATATATCACAAATGTTATTAGGTAGCTGGTTACAGTAAACTATCTCTGAAAGGTATGTTCTCTACAAAGGATATTCCTCTGTTTGCAAGGAATATATGCAAGGAAGCTGCACCGCTGACAGTTCAATTTTCTATACACCTGCCAAAAAAAAAAACACCAGTTTATCAGGGTCAGCCATGTTGTTTGTTTACATTTGGTGTCGTGCACCAGGAACGCTTGGAGGTCAGAAATGGGCGACTTTAACTGGGAAATTCTGACCTCGGACTTTGAATGGAACGCAGCATTCGTTTATTGTGCAAGTTTCTCTGCTTGATGCCCTGCAAACTGACCAACCCCTATCAGGAAACAGGGAAGTTGGACATTCAAAAACAGAGCCGAGGAGAAAGAAGTTTAGAAGGCTTATTAGCGCTGCTTATTTGACCATTGTTGCAATAAGCTTTTTCTACTGAGCACGCATTTCTGTCATGTTCATTTTGATCGTAAATCAAAGGGAGGGAACGGTAAACTATGACTGATTACGAAACAATGAAATAAAATGTTAGGCAACTTCCCATTAACCTCTCCTGTGCACACAAAAATATTAGCCTTTAAATTTTGTGCATGTGTTTCTGTGTTTCTCTGTTCTGGGTGCATGTTTTCTTAATTCAGGTATGAGCACAGCAATGGAAGACAAGCAAATAACTTCACTTGACTAATAAGTTGATGATAAACTGGTGTTTCTCAAGTGATGGTGAGTATTATTGGACTAATTATTTAAGGATTGTTTGATAATAATGAATAAACCTTTTATTAAGCAACCAGATAGAAGGAAAGCTATGCTCTAGGCGAGTTTTTCAGCAAGGTAAATGTAAGCATGAAGCGGAGAACCACCGAGGGTGACGTGAATGTGATGGGAGGAGAGGAGAGGAGGGCAGGAAACAGAGGAGGGAAGACGAATGGGAGAAAACAAGGAGAAGAAAATCAGATGTGAGAGAAATGAGGGGATGAGAAAAGGGAGACGGGAAAGAAGCCAGAAATAGAAATAAAAGTCCCCAACAATGCACCTTTGTGGGAGTGAATAGGCAGCGGTTATTTGTGGTGCAGTAACGCAAACATACACAACTAAAGCGTCAGCTGTTGTGTAGCCTTGCTGTTTCTATAGTCACAAGATATTGGCCCATGGCTATGAAAATAGCCAGGCATCCCTGAATGTGTGTGTCTGTGTGTATGTGAATACTTTCCAGTTAGCCTCATGGCATACTGATAGCTGAGTCCCTTTGCTGGCTTTACCCAAGATAGCTTATTCGTACCCTTGGCTGCTGATCTTGAGCAAATGGCCATCTACACTCAATCATGAATTAAGGGACAGTGAAGCCCAACATATTGCCAAAGTACAAGAGACAAGGAACAAAGTTGGACTTCAAGGTTTCCTCTTCTTAAAGTGGTCAATCGAGATCACTTTTAGCACCTCAACTGGAATCAACACAAGGACAAGGGCAAGGATAGATGTTAACCTATGGTCCACACTGCCTCACGGCTCCACTCATGCATCTGTTCATATTCACTCATTCACATGCATACATGTGCCCGTCATCAACACCTTCACCACCATATATACACGTATAGACGGAGGTGTGTGTGTGTGTGTGTGTGTGTGTGTGTGTGTGTGTGTGTGTGTGTGTGTGTGTGTGTGTGTGTGTGTGTGTGTGTGTGTGTGTGTGTGTGTGTGCATTTCCTTCAGGTTATAATGAATTTACAGGTCAACTGTTAAACCTAAAAAAAATCAACTACCTGAAGCTACATTTATGACATTTAATTTCAGATCCAGAGAAAAATCACTTCAAACCGAGATCTTTATATTCTGTGACAAAGCAGCTGGTCCATCACCAGCCTGCATCTTAACACGCTTGTGTCGCAAACAGCAAAATGGGTCCAATGTCTTTTTTTTCTATCATGTGTCACCTAACTTTTAATGTACTCACAATGTCAACCATGCTCCGCTCTCTATCCTTACTGTACACATCTCTATAGTGCTGTAAACGACGCGTTAGACTTGCCTTGGCTAAAACCGAGTTGGGTTTGATCTTCCTAGTGGGCGTGCTGCCATGTGGCTCTGCACAAATAAACTGGACGTCAATTTAATCCCCGCAGTGGCTTTGCTGCGGACGTTGTTCTAGCTGAGCCGTATAGTTGTGTTTTGTTTCTTTCAGATTTTGATGTCGCGAACTAAAACGTAAACAGTCCCAACGTTGCAAAACACCGCGGCCATGGCGCTGCATATATATAACGCTTCTACAAGACTTTGCAGGAGAGGGAGCCGATTCTGATTGATGCAACCATGAAGCAGATTAGGAAAATGACAATCGGCAAACGCACTGCTTCATCCCTTAGCACTACACATGTTATTCTGCCATTGAAACTGATTGAGGACACTCACCAGCAGTTGTCTTTGATCACCCTTCACTCTTGTTTACTTCCCCAACCCTCCAAAAAGGTCAAATTGGGAGCGTAAATCAGAAAAATCCTTCTGTTGTCTTCTTTCCAGTATATTCATATGCACAAGCAAGTGCTGTAATTGAGATTTTTTACCAGCAATTACTATTTAGTTCCCCGTCGCCCTTCGCTATCTACGTGAGTACAGTCAGGTTGTTGCCTGTTTCTCTCCACCATGAGGTCAAAACCTATTATTTACCAACTACGTGGGGCAACCAGAGCCGTACGTTCACTTGAGTTTGGCAGCTTCGCTTGTTGGCACTCCACAAGTCTTGCGCAACGATTTTTGTCAAGTAGAAAGTAATACAGTGTCATGTCTTTTTTTTCTTTTCTTTTTTTGAAAGTTCAATGTTCTTCAAACGTCTCTTTATTCAACCAGTCCCGATTTTAAGGGATTCTCCGCTGGAGACTGCCTCTGATATTACGCCACATATATATGTGGGGCTCTGGTTGTTTAGTTTCTGCCCCCCGCGGTTCCGCCCACAACCAATTTCTACTGGTTCTTTATCGACGAGGAGCCGTCTCGTTGATAGGAGATGGCGGCTGTAATGTGGCATTCTGATTGGTCGTCCTCGCAGCCAAACTGTCCGCGTGTTTTGAGAGAGAGGGCAGCGCGGTGATGTTTATTTCCGCTTCACATCGTTCGTTTGCGGACCCGCAAACGCAAAGCCTTTAACTCCGCTCTCTCGAGATGTTCGTCTCAATCAAACCAGCGCACCCAGATACCACTGTCCTAATTAGTCGATGTAACTAATTTTATTGTGTATGACTTGAGTTTTCTCTTACGTTTTCTCAGTACGCTCCGCATTTGTAGCGGCAGAGAAACAGGCAAATTGACTGAAGTGACACAAGTCACGTATCTTGTCACATGTCCTCGTTGAGAAAGCGGCAAAATGGATCTTTACTGCCGCCGTCCGTCCGCTGATGCGATACGATCAGGAAAAACCTACTCCAAC
The DNA here is from genome assembly GCF_029633865.1 of Lampris incognitus. Lineage (NCBI taxonomy): Eukaryota > Metazoa > Chordata > Actinopteri > Lampriformes > Lampridae > Lampris > Lampris incognitus. Next base: position 27,176,043 of record NC_079225.1, read on the forward strand.
ACTGGAGCAATAAAAAAATCGATTAAACGAATCATAATTGGTAATTGGTATATAGTTATATCAATTATTCAGGAATTTAACACAAAGCTTTTCTAAATGACACATTTTGCTGTTATATGTGATTTAAAAGGTCAGGGAAATGTCCTCTGTTGGGGATTTTGGTTCATTTAATGCTCGGTAAATTGTGAAAGAATGAGATCATTCGACGCTTGGTGACGTTTTTTGTCAAACCAATTATCCCAATCATGTCTATATCTGGGACAACCCGCTAAGGAGGCCTCGGGCAAAACTTTACTATGGGCCCCTACCAATCCTACTGTTTGTCCACCCCTCTATACATTGTGCATTTATAGAGTGGATGTGGGCCACTCTTAAGACCCCTAACATATAATTTGATATTTTGTTTAAATGCTGCATATTCCCGAACAATTTTGAATTTATTCAATTTACCACAAACCATCTTATACAGGGTGAACCCGAGGCTTCCGGGGCCGCTGGCCGACTGCCCACTTTGCTCAGTAAATAACTGGGACAGGCAAAGCCTCGATAAAACAATTATGTTTTAGATTACATGCCAAGCTTTCAAGTAATGGGAATATGCTCGAGGTCAGCGTCACCTAACAAGTAACTAAGTACATTCTTACCTATAAAAAAATCACTAGCATTCATTTTGAATTATTTCGTGGGACCCTTTTATTCTCCTCAAATCAAATCCGCGTCTTTGCCCGCTTTCCGAAAAAGCACCGCTTTGGCTGTTGTTACATGGTAGCCTCTGCAGTGTCCATGGGTTGACGACAGAGGGCGCAGCCGGCCCACATTCACAATACAGGACGTGCTGCGTTAAAGTACTTCTTGATTATTTCATTCTGCGACCCGGACTGAAGAGTTGCCACATAACCAAAGGCTCACGAACGCAAACAACTCCTTTATTGTCATGTTATGACCCAGACGGAGTCAGTGTAGTCTCTCTCTAAAGGATGCAACTGCAGTTAAGATTACTGACACCTTTGTGTAAATTAGTGGGCGCTACGGGTCCACTACCCCAACTTTGAAATCCTTGAAAGACATCCCTCCCACACACACACACACACACACACACACACACACACACACACACACACGGAAATACAAATCCTGATATCTCTCCCTCTTCCTCTCCCTATTCACCCCCTCAGTCCTTCTTTCCGCTTTCCTCCGTTCTTCCATCATCAGCATCAGCTGTTGCTGTTGTGGCCAGGAGTGATTTGAATGGCAAATAGCCCCCATGCAAACAAAGCAATCAGCCTGACCAGGGAACAACAGCAATAAAATGGGGTCAATCTAGAATTACTTAAACAGATACATTTGGGAGATAAGTTAGTTTAGATAGACAGCGAGAAGGACAAACAGTGAGGCAGACAGACATAGAAACGAGAGACAGCTACAGACAGACAGACACAAACAGCTATATAGATGTGTACAAATGTCATCTTCCAAAGGAGAGCAGTGTTTTTTATTTTCTCTGGCTTTCTGCTTGACAGTCTGTCTGACCTTGCTTCCACTTTACCCATACATGTGACTTTTTTTAAGTGATGACTTCAGGACGCCTTATGTGACAGGTCTAGGAGAGGAGATGAAGAGCAGGAGGAGGTAATGTAGACTCAGATTACAATAAATAAAGACAAAGCAGACAGATAACAGTCATTTCCATAATAAGTATGGATGCAAAAGGAAATGGGTTCATGTGATCTGGTGTTCGTGACAGACAGACCTAAAAAATTCCAGCAAAATGACAAGTAGAAGTCGGGTCTCTCTCTGTAGCCATTTTTGGCCACTTATAGACTTTGTTTAAGGAGACAATGCAAATAAATAAAAAATGGGGTACAGCAGAAACAGATTGGTATAAATCATATAATATTGAACAACAGTAAGTGCACATTGTATTGTGTTACGCTATCAAATGCCTAAGTACTGGGACAATGGTTGATCTTCCTTATTAAGGCACTGTACGGAAGAATTACAATCATTCTCTTTCTCAGTCTATTTCACTGCAAACAAGGTACACACTTTAAAATGAATACCTTGGTATCTTAAATATCGAATACTACCTTGAGTTAAGTTGCTATTCTTCACCAGAAACCTGTCACATCACAATGCAACAAAAAAAAAGTTTGTCATTCATCTAGAGTGAACTGACACTGCAAATGTTCCTTACTGAAATAAACATGTTGTCGTGATCTACTGAGTAGACCCAAATGCAGACACGGGCTGAAGGTAAAGGCTAGGTGTTGTCAATAATGCAGAGGGCAGTAGCGGGGGGCGACAGAGGGCTGGTGGAGACAGGCTTAAGTTGGGAAATGTGAAAGGTGGGATGGATTCTCATGGACTGGTGCAAATTGAGTCTAACAACGGAGGGACTGATTAGGCTGTCAATTTCAAACTGGCCAATACAACAGGGGGGACAGTTTCCTAGAGTCAGTCCTCAAAAGGATGTCTTTAGAGCAAAGTCTGACACTCAGGCCTTGCTGGTAGCCAAGATCGATGAAGTGGCAGTTGCGGTCCACTGAATAGAGCAGGGCAGAGCAAGCATCCCTCCAAATCTTCCAGCAGCGGCAGAGATGGCTCTGGATGGTGGGGATGGTGATTTCCTCTTCCTGGGCTGGGAACAGAGGTGGTAAGTAACCCAAGGAGCCTTCAAATGGGGACATCTCTATGGCAGCACAGGCTAAGGAGTTGTGCATGTACTCAATCCAGGGCAGGTGGGTGCTCCAGGAAGAGGTTATTCCAGGCGGTAACACCATGGAGCACTGCTGCCTCCAGGTCTTGATTCTGCCATTCCATCTGCCCATTGGTCTGGGAGTGGTACCCAGAGGTCAGGCCCACTGAGGCTCCAAGGCCCTGACAGAAGGCCTTCCAGACTTGGCCTCTGTCTGAAATGATGTCTGAAGGGATGCCATGAAGGTAGAACACATGGCGTACCAGGAGGTCCGTAGTCCCCAAAGCAGTAGGAAGTTTGGGCAGAGCCATGAAGTGCAAAGCCTTAGAGAACCTGTCAATGATGGTAAGTATTCCAGAGTTCCCTTGGGAAGATGGCAGTCCGGTAACAAAGTCTACAGTGATGTGAGACCACAGCCGACCTAGAATGGGCAGAGGATGGAGCAGGTGGCTGATGGGTGGCTTTTCCCTGGGCACACATAGTGCAAGTGGACTCAAAGGCACAGGTATCTGTAGTCATTGTAGGCCACTAGAAGTGTCACTTAGACAGACTTGGCTGCAAAGACACAATGAGGAGGGCTGGTTTCTGGGTCTGGTTCGGTTCTCTGAGCCCGTTTTACAAGACACTTTCTATCCTCCAACTAACCGTGGCCACCACACATGATGAGGGAAGGATGATGTCTGCATCAGTAGGAGCCTCACTGGGGACATATTGGTCAGAGAGGGCATCAGGTTTGAGGTTTCTGGTGCCTAGGCAGTATGGGAGGATGAAATTGAACCACCCAAAGAACATTTGCCCACCAGCTTGACAGGAGCTTAGGCGTTTGGCCTGCTGGATGTAGGACAGGTCACTCTGCCACTGTCAGGATCTTTTCTGGGCCTGTCCTAACTTGCCCACTCAAGAATGTAGCCTAGGAATGCTACTGAAGTGACATGAAATTCACATTTTTTCTGCCTTAGATAATTTACAGTTGAAATATCTTTGCAGCACATGCCTGGTGTGCTCCTCCAAGTTATGGGGAAAAAAAGGAGGACATCCTCGAGTTAAATAAACATGGAGCGATTGAGAAGGTCTCAACGAACATGTTTACCAGGGCCTGGAAGATGGCGAGGGCATTTGTGAGTCCAAAGGGAATTAGCCGGTATTCAAAGTGGCCAAGGAGGGTGTTGAAAGCTGTCTTCCATTCATCTCCTTCTCTAATCCTAACCAGATGGTAAGCGTTCCTGAGGTCCAGTTCAGTAAAGATGGTAGCTGCTTGAAGGCTGAACTGATCAGAGGTAGGGGACACTTGTTTTTGATATATATGTTATTAAGCCCACAGTAACCAATTCATGGACAAAGGGTCTTGCCTTTCTTTGAGACAAATAAAAAAACAGCACTGACAGGAGAGGATGGCCCGATGATGCCAGCAGCTAAGGAGTTGCAAATGTATTTTCCATGGCTTCTCTTTCCAGATGGGACAGGTTGTACAGACGACTGGAAGCAGAGGAGCATCGGAAAGGAGGTTGATGGTGCAATCATAAGGGCGATCAGAAGGCAGGGACAAGGCATGATGTTTACTGAACACTTCCCCAATGTCATGGTACACGAAAGGGATGGGTGACAGATCAGGGAGGTTGAGTGTTGGTGTGGAGATAGCAGCATCGGCTGGGGCAAAGACAGACTGAAGAGAGGAGGAATAACAGAAGGGGCTCCAACTCGCCACTTTGCTAGCAGACCAGTCAATATAGGGATTGTATTTCCTCAACCAGGGCTGGCTGGTTAAGAAACATAGGTGCATGAGAGGAGGGGATTACATGAAATTGAATGGTTTCATGATGGTTACCAGAGAACAGGCGGTTTGGTGTAATGGGTTATACGGGCAAGGAATCACCCATTCAAGACATTTGCATCCAGGGGAACAGGAAGCCGTTCGACCGCAATCTCGGCTTAGGATATTAAGTTAGATTCATTAAAGTTTTCACTGGCCCCAGAGTCTATTAAAACAAGCAATGGGAGAGATCATTAATTAGAAAAAAGGAGTGGCCTCTGAGTGCAACCATGACCAGGGAGAAGAGGAAAGGGTCTAATGGCTCACCAGGACCCCAGCTGTTACTGATGAGTCTCCTCTTTTTGCCAAAGGGGGCAGGAAGCTAGAAAATGGCCGGCCTGGCCATAATAAATGCAGACTCCAGCTTTTACCCTCTGGAGACTTTCAGCTGGAGAGAGACGGGTCCGACCCAACTGCATAGGCTCCTCTTCTGGGGAGACTGGAGTTGTGGAGCTGAGGGTTTCAAGGAGAGCTGGGGAAAATCAGGGCTCCCTCTCGCGAGAAGCGGAGTGGTGGAGCAAGGAGAGAATAAAGATGGCTGACAGTTGGCTTGCTCACGGCAGTGTTCCTGCAAACAATTGTCTAATTTAACTGACAGGAAATTAACTCATCTAGGCTGGCAGACTCATTCCTGGCTGCTAACTCATCTTTAACTGAGTTGCTAAGTTCATTCAGGAAAGCTCCCGGAAGCAATTCATCATTCCAACCAGACTCTGCCGCTAAAGTCCTGAACTCGACTGAGGACTCCACTACACTATGGGGGGCCTGAAGAAGTAGAAAGAGGTGCTTACTTGCATGTCTGCCTTGCACTGGATGGTCAAAAGTCTTTTTCATTTCTGTAACAAAGTTGGCATACAAGGAACTTATGGAGGATGTGCTTTCCAAGACTGCTGACCCCCAAGATCTATCTTTCTCTGTAAGCAACCCCATAATATAAGTGACCTTTGACCTATCGGTGGTGTATGTTTGAGGCTGTTGCTCAAAAACAAGGGAGCACTGGATTAAAAAGAACCTGCACGTTCCCAGATCTCCATCGTAACGTTCTGGTGCTGGAACGTGAGGCTCTCTGGGCAGGCAAGCCTTAGAGGCAAGTGGTTCAGCAGCTGCGGGGATGCCAGAGGTAGCCTGGGATTGTTGAGAGCCGAGGGGAGCTGGCTCTCGACCAGAGGTTCCTTAACGTAACCACCACTTCGCCGAGAACTTGGTCATGCTGACTCATGAGGGTTCCCTGTGAGGCCAGGGCTTTGTGGAGCTCTTCTGAACCTGTTGTCTGAACCCGTTGGGTTCATGGTGGCCAGATCATTCTGTCGTAATCTACCAAATGGACCCAAACGCAGATACAGACACAAGGTAAAAGAATGAAATGGGTTTATTGGAGCAAGGGGAATCGTGGAGTGGGGGGTTTGGAGGGCTGTTGAGCAAGCAGGGAGACAAATAGGCAGGCAGGCAGACGAGCAAGCGGGTCAGAGGAGATCCTGGGCACAGGAGAGGAGACAGCAATTAGCAAGGCAGGAAAAGGCAAGGTAAACAGCTTAGTCAAGACACAAGGAACAGTTTCTAAATAATCAGAGAGGCCTGAAGCATTTCACTACCAACTGTAGCTGGGACAACAATCTGGCTAAGAGTAGGTGAAGAGCCGGGGTAGAAATACCGCAGGGGTAGATGAGCTTGATGGAAGATGGGTGTGGATGAGCAGGGAGGAAGACAGTGAAGGAGCACCATGCCCACGCCAAGCAGGAATACAGGGAGACATAGGGAAAACAGGGTGGCATGGACCCAGTAGCCGTGACACACGTTCTGCTAGTTTAAAAGTCCTCCAACTATTCTGTAAGTAGAGGAATGGCAGGGATGAGGGATGTGTAAAACGCTAGTAACCTGTTGTTTGGTTAACCGAAGAGTCAATACAGAGGCACTGTAACAGGTGTCTGGTGTTGAAAATCTACAGACTACAACTAACCATGTCTTAGTATTCGATGAACTAACACAAAGAGCAACACAGTAAAAACTTATAAATAAAAATGGAATGAACTACAAATTAAGAGTGTGACAGTGGATAATACATGTGCATCAATTTCAAACACAACACAAAATCCTAACCCTAAAAAGTAGGATTTTTTTTTTAGTTGTCTGAGTTGGCTGTGTAACATCACCATATAGCTTAAATAAGATGTCATTTCTGACGTTGTTCATGGCAAGAAGTGCTCTACAATGTTTGCGAACACTAAAAAATGTTATTAAAAAAAAGCATTCCTAACAATAAACATTAAAAACAAAATCCTACTTATTAACATCATTAATCTCAGAGCTGTAGAGTTTGGACACCGTGTTGTCGCCCTTTCCGTGGTCTTGAACTGAAAAGTGTTGGCTAGAAACAGCAAAACCCTAGGGCGTCCGGGTAGCGTAGCAGTCTATTCCGTTGCCTACCAAAACGGGGATCGCTGGTTTGAATCCCCTTGTTACATCCGGCTTGGTCGGGCGTCCCGACAGACACATCTGGCCGTGTCTGTGGGCGGGAAGCTGGATGTGGGTATGTGTCCTGGTCGCTGCACTACTGCCTCTTCTGGTCGGTCGGGGCGCCTGTTCGGGGGGGAGGGGGAACTGGGGGGAATAGCGTGATCCTCCCACACACTACATCCCCCTGGCAAAACTCCTCACTGTCAGGTGAAAAGAAGCAGCTGGCGACTCCACGTGTATCAGAGGAGGCATGTGGTAGTCGGCAGCACTCCCCAGATCAGCAGAGGTGGTGGAGCAGTGACCGGGTTGGCTCAGAAAAAATAGGATAATTGGCCAAGTACAACTGGGAGAAAAAGGGGGGGGGAATCAAAAATAAAAAATAAAAATAGCAAAGCCCTTACTTTGGTGTGTGCCCAACAATTTCAGATCCGTTGGTTGAGAATCACCATCACCACCCAACCGTCACAGAGCAGGACTGCTGAGCAAACATGGCTGCCACAAGACACACCCGGGACTAAAATCTCTATACGCTGTGTGGGGGTCTGGGTGTTAACTCTTACAGGGAAGTGAACAAAACCCTGCTGTTCGTCACAGTGAAACATGCCTCTAAGATAAAGTTTAAACCAGTTAAAACACACGAAACAACTGTATAACCTCCACTCGTGGAAATGCAGTCAAGATCAAATGTATTTTTCAAAAGAGCTGAAATCAAATCCTCAGCTGAGAGAGATGTGCTTTAGTCGGGGTCCCATAGAGAAAGACTTGTTTCGGTCAGGATCCCAGTGCGGTACAGCTTCTGTCCAACAGTACTGCTGTCGAAATGTGATCCAACAGTCATTTGTTGAAACTGATGTCTGAAGATATGCAGAGGGGAAAAAAGGGAAACAAAAACAACTGTAGAAAATGAATGGGAGCTTTGATGTGCCCAAAACCTAAGAATTAAGGGTCTGCTGACACGGGGAGTGGACCTTGGAGCAGATAACATCCTTTAAATAATAAACACTTTCTGGGAATGGGGAACTTCTTACAAATAAAGTTTGTCAGCATGCCGTAGGGTTTGGACACCGACACCAGGAATGGCCTTGTGAGGTCACGGACAACACAGTAAACAGGTTTTGGAGTTGGGGTGGGGATGGAATATGCAAATGGGAATGTTGGCCCCGGTTTGTCAAGACGAAGAGACAAGCCTCAGAATATACCAGACAAGTGTAAATTAGACTGCTTGTTCCAGACTAAGCCAGATGGAGAGACATATGAATGGATTTGACATTTGCTCCAGGGGACCGCTCCCTTCCACTCCCTCGGCCACAAAGTCACGAAGAAAGATCCAAAGAGGTCCCCAGAATAAATGAATAGCGTTGGGTGTTTGTCCGAAAAATCCACTTGGACTAAAAACCTCAAACCTCAAGGCTCACAGTTGACCATGGATGTGATAATGTCTAGCAAACTATCAAGTCCAGCAAGGTAGCCGTCCTCCCTGTTCCCCACTACCCAAGATGCTCTGTGGTCGAGCAGGTCCCCGTCAGGAAGTGGGGTGGTTTTCCCAAAGTCAATCATCCATACTTTAGCCCGTCCCTTATTATCATGGACAAACAACAAAGAACTGCAATCACCTGGAGAGAGAGAGAGAGAGAGAGAGAGAGAGAGAGAGAGAGAGAGAGAGAGAGAGAGAGAGAGAGAGAGAGAGAGAGAGAGAGAGAGAGAGAGAGAGAGAGAGAGAGAGAGAGAGAGAGAGAGAGAGAGAGAGAGAGAGAGAGAGTGAGAGTGAGAGTGAGAAAGAGATAGAGAGGGAGGGAGAGGATAAAAGGAATGGGGGCGATCAAAGAGAGAGAAAGTAGTGAAGGTGAACAAAAAAGAAAGATGCAAGTTATTTATGTAGTTTTTAAATTTGCCTCTGTGCTTCTGTATCTCTACCAATTTGGACATTATAAGTGTAGGTTGTGTGTGTGTGTGTGTGTGTGTGTGTGTGCACGCATGTCCTTTGGTCATATGATCCCATTTCCTGTTTTGATCCATACACTTCCTATAGAGTTTTTATTCATGGCTGCGGTACGTGTGTGTGTGTGTGTGTGTGTGTGTGTGTGTTGTGTGTACAAGTGAATCATAAAATGAAGTCATCTGGGCCAGTAACTGTGTGTGTGTGTGTGTGTGTGTGTGTGTGTGTGTGTGTGTGTGTGTGTGTGTGTGTGTGTGTGTGTGTGTGTGCGCATGACAGTTTGTGTAGTCACATCTAATTTTCATATTCAAAATGTAATAAAATGTAGAGGTGTTAGGTTTTTCGGAGTTGCATGCGTGTCTGTATGTGTGTCTATGCGTGTGTATGTGTGTCTGTATGTGTGTCCTATGCGTGTGTATGTGTGTCTGTATTTGTGTGTCTGTGTGTACGAGTGCTCTTGGCAGCGTATATGTGATTGAGTGTATGTTTGTGTTGGAAGGCGTGCCTGTTTAAATGACTAAATGACTATTGTGCTCTGCGGGGCTTCCACATAAGTGTTTCGGCACTACTGGATTTGGTTTTCAAAAATCCTAATCATCCCAAAAGGTAAACACAAGCTACAAATTATTTGCGAACGGAAAAGCATTCCTGGCCATTTCCCGGAATGTTGGCCGGGACAAAACTATTTCAATGAGATTCACTTTCTGAGCAGTCTGCATCATACAACTCATAGGTTTGAATTTTATCTTTTTATAACAGGTATGCAAATACAAATACTTTTTGTCTGTGAATGTTCTCATTCATCCAGGTCATGGTTATCCAAAGGAATTGAATCAAGTGCAACTGGACTTGGTATATATCCATGAAGACGTTTCAGACTAGCTTGGTCTAGTCAGAAAGGCATGAACTGATGAAGCCTCTTGGATGAGAGGCGAAACGTCTTCACGGATATATACCAAGTCCAATTGCACTTGATTCAACTCCTTTGAACAAATACCTTTTCTATTTACGTTCTTACCTTTTAACCTCCTTTTATCTCTTTAATCATTTCTCCATTTCTTGTGCGACATCTGCAAATTTCACCTCTTTATGAAGGAGACTTTTCCGAATCAGGTTGCGTCTGAGAAGTGTTAGCTAGCGAGGAGTCAGACGCTAGCACGCTAGCAAGGAGTCAGACGCTACCACGCTAGCGAGGAGCGTCTGCGGCTGAAGCGGTTGAAAGAAAGGTATGGACCTGAAGCCTTTCCCTGACTTCTGTGCTTACCTCATGACTTTTGAAGAAAGGAGAGATCTCCAGAGTATCTCTGATGTCTTTCAGCCTGTTGAGATAAGAGTTCTGGAAAGTCCATGCATGCACACCGCACACGCACACGCGTGCACACACACACGCACACACACACACACACACACAAAGTTAGCAAATTGTGTTCTGTGTGTGTGTGTGTGTGTGTCTATGTAAATTCCCTAAGGACTTCTCTTTTTCTCTGAAAATTGAGCTCACTGTGCCTTAAAATGTATATCTGTGAGTGTGTGGTGTGTGTGTGTGTGTGTGTGTGTGTGTGTGTGTGTGTGTGTGTGTGTGAACAGAATGAGTGTGTGTGTTGGTTGATGAGTGGGGTGGGTGGATGTCAAGTTTGTGTGAGTGGTGGAGGACTGTGAGAGTGAATGTGTGTGTGTGTGTGCATGTGTGTGTGTGGGCATGTGTGTGTGTGTGTTCATATGTTTGTGTTTCCTATGGGGCTGTGAAAAGAGAACAGCAACTTGTAGAGTCCATCTGTCAGTGACACACCCCTTGTAAAAGCAGTGTACATACGTACACTCACTTTCACAGTCCTCCACCACTCACAAACTTGACATCCACCCCACCCACTCACCAACCAACAAACACACACACACACTCACCAGTATATCGTTGTTTCCTTTGACGAAGTCGCTGAAGGCGTCAGTAACTTGCTCTTTTGTCTTCGTCTTCTTAAAATCCCTGTTCACTGTGCCATCCTCCTTCTACACAGAGGAGAGGGAGAACGCCAGAAGAAGAGACGTGAGAACACAGCAAAGGAGAGAAGAAGAGAGGAAATCAGGGGTCAAGACACACAAGAAATTCAAGGGCAATCCCGAAATGGAGAGCGGACAGGCCCCGGTCCATGCTCGCTTTTACACCTGGGCCTGAATGCATTTTTCCACCCCAAAACACTGACACACCAACACAAAGAACGTGACAACATGTGCTTCCCCACCACGACTTGGTACCTATCGATAAACGAACATGCAGATGTCCTCTGTGGGTTGAGAAAATCTGGTCAGAGGTCAGCCCCCCCTGTAACAAACAGAGGAGGGGTTCGGAAGGGGTCGTTGGACCCAAAAAAGAAGGAAGGAAGGAAGGAAGGTAGAGAGAAAGGAAGGAAGACGGGAGAGATGAGGGAATGTTAAGTAGATGCAGGGTGAGGGAGGAAAAACAAGAGGAAAGGGGCGGGGATGTAGAGAGGACAGTAAAAATGAAGTGTGGCGGTGGGGGGGGGGGGTGTCAGGAGGGAAGGATATATATTTATAGAGACTCAGCCTCTCAGCAGGAAGGAGCCTTTGACTCGCTCTCTGGACCAAAGCCACACATGGAAACAGCTCTAGTGTACAAGTTGGGTCAACTCGCCCAGTTCAGTTTCTATTGTTAGAGCTGGGTATCATATGGTCCAATTTTGGGCTAAATCAGGTACTTTTGATTTTTTATTTTTTGGAGGGGGGGAGGGCATGAAAATCCATCGAAAGGAAAGGCAAACAAGGGCAAAAACCAACAAAGACTATGAAATAACCACACACACTTTTTCTGAAGTGGTGATATAATAAGCCTTATAGGGCAGGGCTGTGCATTGGGGACCTCTCTTTTTGGGCCCATCTTCTTTCTCTTGTGGTTTTCAGCCATGGGGTGTGCCGTTAGATTGCTCCCGCCGGCGTTGGGACCTGAGCTTTTTCTTTCCAGCACTCACACCACCAGACAATACTTGAGTCATTTGTTCAGGGCTGCTGGCTTGAAGAAAGCATGCCTGAATGGCTCATAACTGAGAAGTGGGCACAAATTTAGATTTCAGAAGACTTTAGCTCTACAGTTGCAACATACAACAGTAATAGTTGCACTAGTAGTAGCGATTGTTGTAACAGTAATAGTACCACTACTAGGAAATGGGTTGCGGTAGTGACTGCAGCAGTAATAATAGTAGTAGTACTAGCAGTGGTAGTAGTGATAGTATTATTACTAACAGTGGTAGTAGTGATAGTAGTAGTACTAGCAGTGGTAGTAGTGATAGTAGTAGTACTAGCAGTGGTAGTAGTGATAGTATTATTACTAACAGTGGTAGTAGTGATAGTAGTAGTTACTAGCAGTGGTAGTAGTGATAGTAGTAGTACTAGCAGTGGTAGTAGTGATAGTATTATTACTAATAGTGGTAGTAGTGATAGTAGTAGTACTAGCAGTGGTAGTAGTGATAGTATTATTACTAACAGTGGTAGTAGTGATAGTAGTAGTACTAGCAGTGGTAGTAGTGATAGTATTATTACTAACAGTGGTAGTAGTGATAGTAGTAGTACTAGCAGTGATAGTAGTGATAGTAGTAGTACTAGCAGTGGTAGTAGTGATAGTATTATTGCTAACAGTGGTAGTAGTGATAGTAGTAGTACTAGCAGTGGTAGTAGTGATAGTATTATTACTAACAGTGGGTAGTAGTGATAGTAGTAGTGCTAGCAGTGGTAGTAGTGATTGTAGTAGTACTAGCAGTGGTAGTAGCGATAGTAGTAGTACTAGCAGTGGCTGCAGTAGTCTGAAGATTGTCTGGCTCAGAAGTTTGAGATTTGGATAAATGACCTTCCAGTGTGTTGTTTGCTTCCAGGCAACAAGGAAAGACATGTGGAGACAAAACTACTTGCCCCTTTATGGTCCAGCTAGGCCTCTCCCTCACCCTCACCCTCACCCTCTCCCCTCTCCCTCTCCCCCCCTCTCTCCCTCTCTCTCTCTCTCTCTCTCTCTCTCTCTCTCCTCTCTCTCTCTCTCTCTCTCTCTCACGCTCTCTCTCTCTCTCTCCTCTCTCTCTCCCACACACACACACACCCCACTTTCCACACAAAATTAACACATTTACACTCTTCCTCTTTCTCTTGTCACAACATTCATACACTCACGTATGTAGATCAATTCAGAGACACACTGACAATTCTGTATACACAAATACATGACATACAGATTCACACATACAGACAAAATAAAGTCACTTTCTGTTACTTCAAATGCTTTCACACACACACACACACACACACACCACACACACACACACACACACACACACACACACACACACACACACACACACACACACACACACACACACACACACACACACACAACACATTCCTCCGTTTCTGAGGGAAACCCTCACTGTCATGGCAACAAATCATTAGGACGCCTCAATCAATCTCCTTATATAGTCATGACCCCAAAGACTGACAGAGGTAGAGAGAGAGAGAGAGAGAGAGAGAGAGAGAGAGAGAGAGAGAGAGAGAGAGAGAGAGAGAGAGAGAGACGAGAGAGAGAGAGAGAGAGAGAGAGAGAGATGGAGGAAACAAACTGAACTACTGAACTGTATGAGTGGTGTGTGTGTGTGTGTGTGTGTGTGTGTGTGTGTGTGTGTGTGTGTGTGTGTGTGTGTGTGTGTGTGTGTGTGTGTGTGTGTGTGTGTGTGTGTGTGTGTGTGTTTAGGTGGGTGGGCGTAGTGTCAGGACCAGATGCCGTGGGCCTTCAGAGCTGCCACAGGCAGGCGTCGTATATGACAAAGGAACATATGCACACATACGCACTCCAGAGGAAGTTGCTTCCAAAAACAGGAAGTTAGCCGATGCTCCCGAAGGAAACATACACACATGGACAAACCCATGTAGGAAGAAAAGTATTTCTCTGACTCTTTTACCTTGATTCCTTCTATCCTAAATCCCAGGGTAGCGGTGGAGCTTATGGTCTCCCTCCACTGCATGTATCTGGGCTTGGTCACTGCTTGCCGTCATGTTCGTCTGGCGTAGGTGCCTTGGGATCCACCTCGATATCTTCTGATACATATCAGGCCTTAGAGAGGGCTTCTACGAGCCTTTGTCAATTCCTCCTCAAGGTACGTCCTGACCAGTAGAGAAAGACAGACAGAGAGACAGAGAGACAGAGAGAGGAGAGAGAGAGAGAGAGAGAGAGGAGGTGAAGACAGAATCGCAGGCCACTGCTATGTGTAAGCCTATGTAACGTAACTGCTGTAAGTAATGTAATCTATTACAACTTTAATGCCATGCGCTCCCTCTCACCTCACTCCCATTTTACAGTCCATCACACATGGTAAGTCGAAGTCGGCCAGCAAATCCTCCATCTGGTTATATTTCTGTCCCGTCTTTCTCTACGTCTCCATGGTAACCGGGGACGAACGGGCGCAGCACATCTTTCATCAGGAGGGACAAACAACGCTGCTCGCATTCACAGTGTTTCTGGAAAAATATTAGGATTTGAATCTTATTTCACACGCATCATTCCTATCATGAATCATTCTATTTTGGGGGGGGGGGGGGTTCCCCTTTTTCTCCTCAATCGTTATCCGGCTAATCACCCCACTCTTCTGAGCTGTCCCGGTCACTGCTCCACCCCCCTCTGCCGATCCGGGGAGGGCTGCAGACTACCACATGCCTCCTCCAATACATGTGGAGTCACCCGCTGCTTCTTTTCACCTGACAGTGAGGAGTTTCGCCAGGGGGACGTAGCGCATGGAAAGGATCATGCTATTCCCCCCAGTTCCCCCTCCCCCTGAACAGGGGCCCTGGCCGACCAGAGGAGGTGCACGTGCAGCAACCAGGACACATACACACATCCGGCTTCCCAATACTGTATGTAGGGACACCCGATCAAGACGGAGGTAACATAGGGATTCGAACCGGCGATCCTCATGTTGGTAGGCAACGGAATAGATCGCTATGCTACCTAGACGCTCATCATGGAATCATTCTTGTAAAATTCTACCGTATCTTGACTATTACACGAGTAATTCATCTAGGAATAGCTGGATGTTGTTTAGGGATACGGCTAAACTTTTCCAAGATGAGTAAAAGTGTTGCACTGGATTAGGAAAAAGACATCAACTGTACATCAGACTTAGTTTGTCTCCGTGATAAAGGGCATAAGAAGTGACATTGGTGCGAGGGTTTCATTTTACCTTCAATATACGCCCATGGCCCGGCCTTGAAGCTCCCTACAAAGAGAAACGCTCAGTGTGAAACTTAATGAATCAAACAACCACCTTTCAAAAACCCCTATCCTGAACGGCAACAAATTATGGACGCACTTAATCAGATAAGGTACGTCTGGTTTTCCCTGTGCATTTAACAAGGAAAGACCATTAGAGACAGACAAATAGAAGGACACCTGGACAGTCACACCAATAAATGTGTTCCCCTGGAAAAATGCAAGCTGTTGTTGGTTGGTACACCTGTGTGTGTGTGTGTGTGTGTGTGTGTGTATATGTGTATGTGTGTGTGTGTTCATGTGCATATACCTGCATGTCCTGCCAGCTGTATCCAGGGATATTTCTTCTTAAAGGACATGACAAATGGAGACCAATGCACCATGTTCTTAATCTTCCTCCATGACTTGTGCTATACACACACACACACACACACACACACACACACACACACATCACACACACACACACACACACACACACACACAAGAGTTTAACACTGCCATCTTCACAATGATGCTAACAACCAATGTGTGCCGTTAAGCAAGGCACTTAACAACTAAAAACTATCTTCTGCCTGGATTATGCTCTGCTACCAGCTACATGAGCCATTATTATCGCTGGGAAAACATATCCATCCATCCATTAGAGCCTATCCAGCAGTCATTGGGTTGCAGGCGGGGAGACACCCTGGATAGGCACCAGGCCGTCACACAGGGCCGGCATACACACACATTCATACCTAGGGACAATTCAGTATGGCCGATTCACCTGCCCTACATGTCTCTGGACTGTGGGAGGAAACCCACACAGACACGGGGAGAACATGCAAACTCCACACAGAGGACGACCCAGGACAACCCCCAAATATGGACTACCCCGGGGCTCAAACCCAGGATCTTCTTACTGCGAGGCGACCATGCTAACCACTGCGCCACCATGCTACCAAGGGAAAATATAATTCTATGTAATTTTATTAGTTAGAATGAGGGTAGTCATGACTTTTAACAGACCTTTGCAATGTAAGTGCCATGACCACAGAGTGCATGAAACCTGAATAAAACAGTCTAGTTTCAGAAATTCCCAGCAGCTAGTGTTAAAAGTGTAGGGGAGGTTTGTGCTTCTCCACCGCTGAAGAACGACAACATCTGCGTCACAATGCCGGTGGCTCTTCGTGGACTATTTTTCAAGGTGTATAATACAAGTCCGGTGAGAACCAGTTCAAGTGTACCATTTGTATTAACGAGCCGGTCGGCTGTCCAGAGAGAGCGGCCGAGTGCTGAACGCAGAGCTCAGTTTTAGACACCGTGCAGCCGTCTTACCGTCTCCACAGAAACAGAGTGCTTGTTTTTTAGTTCCCCCTGACGCTTTTGGCTGACCCGGTGTGTTTTTTTTCTTTTTTCTTTTTTGTCATTTAACCAGCAAAACAAGTCTTTAATCACACATGCATAAATGTGCGCGAGTACGCCCACGCACACACACACACACACACACACACACACACACACACACACACACACACACACACACATACACTTACACAGTAGGGTATCCCTAACCATGGGGGAGCTCTCTTTAATTTATCTCTCTTGTCTCCGTCTGGGTCTGCGTCTGAAAGCCTGGCAGTTTTAGAGCATTTTTCACTCAAATTTGGCAGAGTGAGCTGTGGGGTTTCCCCTGGCAACACACACATACACACACACACACACATACACACACACACACAGAGTCTCTCTTCGAGGGTTCTCCCTGTCCATGGCAAGGACACAATGAACTGTGAGACTCCTCACACACACACACACGCACACGCACACGCACACGCACACACACACACACAGTGTTGTCTTATCATGCGGAGTTTTTTATCTCAGTGAAAACAGATTGACGCAGGTCCAGCGCTCTTCTCTCTCTATGTATCTCTATCATTTGCCGATGGAAAAGCCCTTCCTTTCCTTCTAAGGTCACGTCTATATTTAACTTGCGAACATCCCTGAAAGAAAAAGACTCACAGTTAAGTGAATCTCTCCAGCAGGTCCCAGTGACGTTCACACATTAATCCAGCATTTAGGAGAAGTGGATTTGTTCAGTGTCAGAAGGAAAAATCCCCCACGGCAGTTGAATGACTGGTCCGTTTGAGGTAAATCACTTAAACAATGGAAGTAGTGTTTGTGAAAAAAAAAGGGCAAAAAGTCTGTCCACAGCACACCACAAGAAACTTTATTAAAATCCCAGAGAAGAAAACGGAACAAGTAGTTTTTCCATTTCGTCCCTCCCCCCCAGAAATCCAGACATGCCACTTACTCTGAATGTGAACCAGCTTTGGATGCCAAGTTGCAGCACATAAATGTCCAGATAGAGAAAATAAGCTTTTAGGTTAATTTTATTGACCAATTTTAACTCTAGGCACAGCTCTGTATCAACTGCATGTTTACCACTACCAGTGAATACAGAGCTTTTTTTCAGCCTCATAATAACATGTGGTGCACATGATGACTGTGAAAATTCCCCATAAGGCTGTATGCTCTGTTTTTTGGCTTCTGTTTTTGGAAACCTGAGAAGAAGTTCATACGGTCAGCAGCCATACCAACGCATACCCTGGTTCTGCTGCATGACAGAAGCTAAGCAGCTATGGGCTCGGCTAGCAGTTGGATGGGAGACCTCCTGGGAAAATGCGTTGCTGCTGTTAGTGGTGGTGTTGGTGGACCAGTAGGGGGCAGTTTTCCCTCTGGTCCTAATAAGCGACAACAAAAACCCCAACGCTCCAGTGCAGTGACGGGGACACTGTCCTGTAGGAGATGTCGTCCTTCGAATGAGATGTTAAGCCGAGGTCCTGACTCCCTGTGGTCATTAAAGATCCCATGGCACAAAGAGTAGGGGGTCCCCCGGTGTCCTGGCAAAATTCCCATCCTGGCTCTCTCCATCTGGCCACCGAAGCATCCCCAGTGTAATTAGCTCAATGATTCCTCCCTCTCCACCTCACGCTGATGTGTGGTGAGCATTCTGGTGCAAAATGGCTGCCATGCATCACCCAGGTGGGTGCTACACACTGGTGGTGGTTGAAGTGAAGTTACCCCCTTCAATGTGAAGCACTTTGGCGGTCTAGATAAAGCACTATATACATGTAATCCATTAAGATGGTATATAATGGAGATAATGGTGCTGTGGGATTTGATCAAAACCTGCATGGGTACATGTGGGCCCACAGATGTCAGGGTCTTAACCACAAAACCATCACAGGGCCTGTCTCTCTCTCTCTCTCTCTCTCTCTCTCTCTCTCTCTCTCTCTTTCTCTGTCTGTCTGTCTCTCTCTCTCTCTCTCTCTCTATATATATATATATATATATATATATATATATATATATCAATGTAAACAGCACTGTCAACACTGTATGCCTATGGATTCACACACCTAACAGGAAAATGGTTTCACAAAGAGGATATCCTTCGGTCGACATGTACTTCCACTACACTACAATAGGAGAGAAGAGGAGACTGGGGAGAAGGTTGGAGCTGAGAGGGTGAGATGAAGGAGGAGAGGACCAAAGAAGGAGATATAATGCCTAGTCAGATAATCTGGATGTGATGAAAATTCATCAGCAGATAGCATTACTATCTATGGTTAGACACACACTACACACACAAACATACACACAAACGCACGCACGCACGCACGCACGCACACACACACACACACACACACACACACACACACCTTTCTGTTCTCTGATTCACTCTCACACGTAAAACTCAAAAGGTGTGTGTGTGTGTTTATGAACGAGAGAAAGCGTTGGGAAGATTATTTGTCTGTTTGTGAGACTGAGAGAGAAAGAGGAGTTACAAATTGAGATAAAGAGTCACAAGGATTTTATTCTCTACACCAATGGAGGGGAGAGTTTAAACAACAGCAAAAAACAGCACACACACACACAGACACACACACACACACAGACACACACACACACACACACACACACACACACACACACACACACACACACACAGATCACATGGTGGAAACTGCCTACTTGTCAGCTTAACTAATATGTGTCAGACATAGAGAGGCCGGCCATGACCCAAGGACATTATAAACATTCTCTTTCTGCCTCGCACACACACACACACACACACACACACACACACACACACACACACACACACACACACACACACACACACACACACACACACATGCACTGAGTTGAGGATCTCCCTCTTGGCTATTATGCATGTTATCCATTAAGGCAGGCAGGACGACAGCAAGAGGGAAACAGACACTTTCTGGAGGCCTAACACGACGGTCTCTGAGGATGCCGTGCAAAACCTTTCCAACAACAACGACTCACTTACCCATATTATGCCTATTCCTGTTATTATGAGATGTGCAGTTTAACTTCTGTACCCATGGGAAAAGGAAATCTGGCGTAAAAGCCATCAGTGGGTGTGAGAAATGAATACCCCATGGAGGCAGTCGCCCGAGGGAGCTGCAGATACTACACCCTGACGTGGACGGACATGGCTGTTTTCTGGTTTCTGTACTGCAGGAAGCTGAATCGGCTCATCTGGACACACCATTTATTGAGAGGAACGTTGCATCACTCATCTAAGTGACCTCTTCAGTCTCAACTGCTTCTCAACTGCTTCTGTAGTTGTGAGAAACAGCCGCTCACACGGCAACTGATAAGGCTGATCTAGATGACTAGAATAACAGAGCTTTTTTTTATAATAGTCGTAGTTCCCATCTTCCAGGGGAACTTTTTTCCATCATCCTCGGCCAGTTAGTAGCTGAATATCAAACTACAGCTTGGAAATTACCCAGTGTCTGTACTTTTTCTGTCAAGTCAGACCCTCACTCAGCTACCCTTCTGTCAACTCACACATGGACAACTGCTCTGTGTGTGTGTGTGTGTGTGTGTGTGTGTGTGTGTGTGTGTGTGTGTGTGTGTGTGTGTGTGTGTGTGTGTGTGTGTGTGTGTGTGCATGTACATGTGTGTATCTGGTCTGAATCAAAGTGAGTGATTAGCAGCAGACCGTGTCACCATGTGAACATTTGGCGGTTAAAAGACATTAGAAAGAGATCAGCGTAGAGAACAGTAACAGGAGGAGAGGAAAGGATGGGGATGGGTTTGAAAATCCTAAATCACCAGTTTCACCAAAACTTAAAAGTTGCTGCGCCAATCCTTTCTACTGAAAGCTACCACTAGAAGCAACACAGTGATAATGCTGGGGCTGTTGTTGTTTTAAAAAAAAAAGAAAAAAACAAAATTCGTGTCCAAAAGTAGCTACGACATTAAACCAGAAAAAGTCAAGGAAGGAATTTAAATGGTCTAAACAGATGTGAACGTTAGTACGCCCGGACAAAACATCCCTCAACAACCAGGAACCAGCAGTGTTGAGTGACAGTACCTGAGAGTGGCTGGTGAAGAGGTGGAAGATGGTGATGATGGAGATGGCCACAGCTGACATAGCAATACTCCACCATGAATACAACCAGAGAGACCACATACCTGACTGACTGACAGACTGACTGACTGACTGGATGGCTTGATCACTGACTTGCTAGACTACACAGCTGGCTGATAGACTGTTTTTCTGACTAACTACCAGGCTGACCCAGACAGACTGACATAATGACTAATTTACTGGTCCACTGACCAACTGACTGGATTACTGAGTACCTCCCTGGATGGTCGACTTACTAACTGACTGAATGGCTCAATGAATCACTAGCAGGCGACTGACCGGCTGTCTTACAGCTGGATGTTTGGCAGCTGGTCAGTTTGACTGGCTTGCAGGCTGGCAAAATGGCTGAGTGACTGGCTCTAACAACACTCTCTCTCTCTCTCTATCTCTGAAGCCATTGCTTCAGGCTTGCATCCTCATCTCACTATGCCCCGTCAAGTCATTGTGTCTAAAGGGATAAAGAAGCATAGAGCATTTGATTGGCAAAGTAGTGGACAAACACAATCTGGCCATGCAAATCACTGCAGCGCTGAAATTTGACATGCACAGAGGCTGAGGCATGCATGTGCATAACATGGATAAAATAGCTGATCACTGCAGCAGCACAATGCATTGGTGCAGGTAAACAAAATGCATGGATGTTCATTTGTAGGTGTGCAAAATATATATATGTTTGTATATGTGCTTGTAGATATATGAGTGAGTGAGAGTTTGTGTTTGTGGTGTGTGTGTGTGTGTGTGTGTGTGTATACATATACATATACATATATATACATACATATATATATATATATATATACATACATACACACACACACACACACACATATATATATATATATACGTTTGTTAAAAGAAACACTCAATGATACGAAAAGTGCTCAATAAGGAGCAAAATAATCCAGTGAGTCAAGTAAATTCTTTATGAGACAGTACGAGCCTGTTTCATGCCAAAAGCAATCATCAGCTGTCAATAATGCTACTCGGGAGAGGACATACCATTTACTGCCTCGTCATGCACATCACGTGCACAACGTCCTACATTCAAAATCACGTGATCACTAACGGTCCAGTCGGGGGGGGGGGGGGGGTTGGTATTTGTCTATTGGTATGATTTATTTTAAAAATTAGTTGCTTATATCTATGTCTGCAACTGCTGGCCAATTCATTCCTATTATTCAATGTAGACATTTCTGGTTTGCAAATGATAAAATATTTGATCATTTATCATTTAATCATATATATATATACACACACACACACACACACACACACACACACACACATTCATATATATACATATATACATATATACATATGACAGTCAGGAAGAACCCTGCCTATGCTTTGCTGCTATTAACAAACTGAATCATAGCTCATCATAGCCAACCGTCCAGCTTTTTGGACTAAACCAATATCCTGCTTGCTCTCAGTTATCATATCGTCTGTATTTCAGACTGAGCAGGCCTTATACACAGTGAAGGTAATCTCTTTGCCAAGCACATAATCAGATTTAGTGGAAGAAACACAACCTGGCTTGACAAATGAGTTTAATACGAATCACAAGACTTTGGTCTCACACCTGGCTAAAGACAATACAAGGAGGCCTTTGAGACGATGTGCGCTCTCGCTCGCTCTCTCTCTCTCTCTCTCTCTCTCTCTCTCTCTCTCTCTCTCTCTCTCTCTCTCTCTCTCTCTCTCTCTCTCTCTCTCTCTCTCTCTCTCTCTCTCTCCTATCTTTAAGCCCCAGACCAGCTGGGTGACGACAGAAGAAAAGAAAAAAAAAGTTTCCATTGAAAGAAAGAGAGAGAGACAGAGAGAGACAGAGAGAGAGCGAGAGAGAGGAAATGGTAAGCAAAGGAACTTCTTGTAGACAGGAAGTGGGGGGGTGCTTACCTCAGCGACAGTATTTTCCATATCCGCCGCTGACTACAAACAAAAGAGAGTGAAGAAAAAAAAACGGCCTTGCCGTCTGTAAACAACAGCAAGAAGAGAGCGAGATAGCTACAAAGACACAAAGTTTATCCACTGGTCCACTGATTGCGATCTTAAAGAAAGGTGTGTTATTTCACAACACACATAAAGGGGTTTACAGCTTCACACACACACACACACCAAAGCTGTTAACGCCTTAATCAAATCAGGTTGAGGAAGTATCATTTGAAAAAAAAAAAAAGGGTGCCATGTTGAGAGAATTAAATGACTTGTGCTCGGAGCAGGTGGTTTGCGGAGAGACCAGACTCCATTAATCGGCCACAAGGGGGGAATAGAGGAGGAATGGAGAGACGACGAAACCTCGAGGTAGCAGGGCTTAAGGGCAACCCTGGGTTAAGAATACACCACATGAACAGCTCTTGCCGGGGGAAGCACTGATGATCTCTTGTTGGTTGGTTTTAACAGAGCGAGTACTGAGGAAGCTGATATCGCTCACCACAGAGTCCCCGGACAGATGTGAGAAGCTGCAGCTCTGAGTCTGCAGTTAGCACTGAGACACAAACACACACGCATGCACGCACACAACCTGCATGTATTAATGCGGGCGAACGGCGCACCCTGACACGTCTGCACTCCTTTCCATGTACTGATATGATGCTAAATGGGCAGAGACAACCGTTTTGGACCGTGACGGTGAAACTTTACACCTTTTTTCAAAGACGTTCTTCAACAGGGCTTTTAAACTAACTGGCCTCTGCTGAAACCAGTTCTAATGACGTTCATAATGCAAAAGGGAGGCTTCAGCACGGAGGACGGGTCACCCTGAGAACGCCATGGCTGAGTAGGTGCCGTTGGACCCAAGCATGCAAACATTGTCATGCAGGCTTAATCTTATGAAGCGGCAGAAAATAAATCCAAGGGTGGGCTAGTGTTTCCCCTCTAGCGGCTAACCAAGTGGGCTCCCTGTAACACATATGCACTGCTGAGCTGCTGCACACACACACACACACACACACAGGACACACTGAGGCTTAACATTTCCTGTTTCATCCATAAGACAGAGTTTGACCCTCAGTGCATCCTAACCATACACTAAAACACACACACACACACACACACACACACACACACACACACACACACACACACACACACACACACACACACACACACACACACTCAAACCTAGTCACACAGCTGTGAGAGGGAAACTCAGTTTGACGTCACAGGGTTGCCAGGGCAACTGGTCGCCGTGGTACGGAAGATTTTCCACTGCACTTCGAAACTCAGTGTGTGTGTGTGTGTGTGTGTGTGTGTGTGTGTGTGTGTGTGTGTGTGTGTGTGTGTGTGTGTGTGTGTGTGTGTGTGTGTGTAATTGTAATGACCTTGTGAGGTCCTACTTAAGGACCCGTGAAAGAGTTTTTGGCCGGTCCTCCTTACTAAACAGTGTCAGGCTTTTGATCCACAATAAACTGACGATTACTCAACCATTCCCGAAAGTTCATGTTTCTGTGTTTTTCTTCTTTTTTTTTTTACTCCTTTGCCAGGGTACTTCATCACACCAGTCTGTTTATTCGATTTCCATTCCACTCTCCAAAAACTCGCGACTGCATCCTCTCTTATCACAGCATAACTTGATCGCCGCAAAAGTAGCGCCGTCGATGTCAGACGTTCGTTCCTGTCGGCCTTTGTCACCGTGGAATGAAAGTGACAGGAGACAACTTTCCCCCACTGAGAGAAGCTGTCTGCAGCTTATTTCCACATCCACGCTAGCTTGTGTGGTATGCAAGCATGAATGGAGAAAACTATGACAAAAGCAAATCGGGCGCTTGGGGAGGGGACGGAGTCGGAGTAGGAGTAGGGCCGCTGTTTTTTTTGGATGATTCGACTACAATTGGATATCGGTAATGTCAGTGGTGCGACTTAAACTGAATTTATTAGTGACATCAGCTGTTTGGAGAAACAGCTATGATGTGACTATAACGCATCGCCACCCAGCAGCGCGAGATAAAGAGTTACTGCTTCATTAACCTGTTGGTGACAGGGTTAGGATTTGGGGTTATTTAACTTGCAGGGTAAAGAGACAAGATGTCCCCTGATCTGGTGACAGGTAAGGTCTGAGTCCATGTACAGTACGAATCAAATCTTCAAACGTAGCACAGGCATGTGCATCTGCACATGAGTGTACATAAGAAAGTGTGTGTGTGCGTGCGTGCCTGCATATGTGTGTGTATGTGTGTGTGTGTGTTGTTAATAACCTTGCAAAATGCCAATGATGACCAGTGCATAGTAGAATATAAAGTCTGGGGGCTTGTCATTGTCAATGAGTGTAACTAAGTGATGTTTGGCTTCATATTTGTATCTACAATAATTGTGCATCCACCTGGCACAGTGTTTCCCTATTTATCACAGCATGTAAAAGCCCATGGGGTGCTAACCGTTTGCAGCAAGAAATACAACCCCCCCCCTTTCTCCCCAGTTGTATCTGCCCAACTACCCCACTCTTCCGAGCCGTCCCGGTCGCTGCTCCACCCCCTCTGCCGATCTGGGGAGGGCTGCAGACTACCACATACCTCCTCTGATACATGTGGAGTCGCCAGCCGCTTCTTTTCACCTGACAATGAGGAGTTTCACCAGGGGGACGTAGCGCGCGCGGGAGGATCACGCTATTCCCCCCCAGTTCCCCCTCCCCCCCTGAAAAGGTGCCCCAACCGACCAGAGGAGGCGCTAGTGCAGCGACCAGGGCACATACCCACATCCGACTTCCCACCCGCAGACATGGCCAACTGTGTCTGTCTATAGGGATGCTCGACCAAGCCGGAGGAAACACGGGGATTCGAACCGGGATCCCTGTGTTGGTAGGCAAGGGAATAGACCGCTACACTACTCAGACGCCCTGAGAAATACGAACCTTTCACAAAAGCACACCATACTTTGGATCGTTGCTCCAAGCATCCTTTTTAGCACCGCTAGTTAAAATAAGAGTCACCCAGTGGACACACAGGTTTGCCTTGTGTGTATAATGACACAGTGATTGTGATGCGTCACTGCAGACTGGCAGCCTTCATTTGATGGCATTTTCAACTTAAAAAACAAACTGTTTAAGAACTACAGCCATCTATGGTGCATACCACGGTCCCCTAATATCGATAATAGCGACCCAGGCTGAAATCATATTCAATCAAGCAGTCACTTTGAAATTTAAAAAAGAAAAAAAGTCAGTTTTCATAATACATCATGGGTGGCTACATTTTACTAGGTCAGGTGAATTGGCCGTACTAAATTGTCCCTAGGTGTGAAAGTGTGTTTGTGTGTGTGTGTGGGTCCTGTGATGGGTCTGGCAGCCTGTCCAGGGTGTCTCCCTGGCTGCCGCCCAATGACTACTGGGATAGGCTCCAGCATCCCCATGACCCTGAGAGCAGCAGGATAAGTGGTTTGGATAATGGATGTATGGATATATATATATATATATATATATATATATATATATATATATATATATATATAATATGAAAAATGTGTTGCTGATCCAGACTTTACAAGCACCGACAGAAGGCGAGGGAGTTTGCTGAGGAAGAAGAGGTTTTCCGTCTGGTCACCATTAGTCCAATGGGGGAGCACAATCTGTGTAACGCAAGAGTATGTTGACACGCATTGAACTGCGATGACTGTTTTTCCATTACAGGCTTATGACTGCACTTAGCTTGAGCCGCTAGACGCTTTCTGCAAATTATTTCAAGGAAAAACATCTATTTCCCATTATCAGTCACCATTGCAGTCATCACATTTTGCTGATAAGCTCCGACATTACGTGCCGTGAGAATCACAGTAGTAGTTTTCTCTCCTCGCTAACCTTACCGTAGAGATCATAAAATGAGTAACGGGAAGAGGATTTCCAGTAGGACTTGGTTGAGTATTAAGGGGGAAAAAAACTGAAACGGGGAAGGAAAACCCAGCACAAAGACTGGCAGCCGTGCCAATGTTTTTCAAGTGTTTTGCTTCGTTGCTCCTTCTCCTTGATTAATAATACCTGTTGGCCGCAGATATTTAACAATACCTTCCATAACATCATGCTGAGGGGATGCCCGGCTCTCTAAAGGTCAGCAGAAATGACCTAAAACAGTCTATATATGGGTCGGTTCAGACCCGTCTTTCTACCAGCTAGGTACACTGTTAAAATACACAGTGTGTTAAAATAACCCAGGCGGAGACATGTTTATGGAAATACACCTTATATACTTGACCATCTCTCTGCAAATTTCCTTTTTTTTTTTTTTTTTTTATTCTTATCAGGTTGGTTGCTTTCTCTAGATCATTTCAACACATCTTGAGGCATTTTAGGAATGTAATGCTGGCCTTCCACCAGCACAAATGATGGGATGTTGGTTTTCTTTTTGACGGAGGTCTCTGTGTGATCAAGGGAAATCAGCCTCGGTGCGTTTTGTCCTCGATGAAGTCCGAGAACAATGTCCAGAAAATACCATGTATGATAAATATACAACCCTTCCTATTAACTATCTGTCGTTTTTTTTTTTGTGGCTTTTCTCGCTCTCTCACTTTCAAACTCACACAATTGTTTTCTTGCCTTCCGTCGGTTTATCTCTCCCATGCACTGTCTACTTCATCTCTCCAAACTTCTCGCCATTTCTCCCTCTGTCTTTCATTTTCTTCCCTGTGCAACCTTCATATCTTTTTTTTTGATCCCCCCCTCACCCCCTTTTTCCCCCCCAATTGTCCTTTGCCAGTTATCCCACTCTTCCGAGCCAGCCGCTTCTTTTCACCTGACAGTGAGGAGTTTCACCAGGGGGATGTAGGACATGGGAGGATCATGCTATTCCCCCCCCCCCCCGAACAGGTGCGCTGACCGACCAGAGGAGGCGCTAGTGCAGCGACCAGGACACAGATCCACACCCGGCTTCCCAACCGTGGATACAGTCAAGTGTGTCTGTAGGGATGCCCAACCAAGCCAGTGGTAACATGGAGATTCGAAATGCCGATTCCCATGTTGGTAGGCAATGGATTAGACTGCCACGCCACCCGGACACCCCAACCTTCATATTTGTGTCATTCTGCTCTGTCTTCCTATCGAGCATACATATCAGGGTTCCTTAAACCACAAGCGACGGCCTATAACTGCATACTACTGAAGGCCCGTGACTCTGTGTTCAGGACCGGTAACCTGGAGGCCTACAGTTCAACCAGGGCTAACCTGAAAAAGGGCATCAAGAGAGCTAAATATGCCTTCAAACTGCAGATTGAGGAGCACTTTGGGAACTCTGACCCTCACAGACAACAAACCCCCAAACCCTGGCCCCCACAACCAACGGCACCTCTCTCCCCAGCGAGCTCAACCAGTTCGATGCTTGGTTTGATCAGTTTGGACAACAACGAAGCGGTCACCGAAGCTGAACCCCCCTACAGGTGACCAGCCTTTCACCTTCTCCACCACTGACGAGTGCTCCACACTGAGCAGGGTGAATGCATGGAAGGCCGCTGGCCCTGATGGCACCCCTGGCTGTGTCCTGAGGGTGTGAGCGGGACTACTGGCCGGGGTTTTCAAACATCCACCATGGTGTCAGTTCCAAAGCATTCAACTGCAGCACGCCTGAATGAATTCCGCCCCGTTGCACTCGCCCCCATCATTACAAAGAGCTTTGAGAAGCTGGTCCTCACCCACCTGAAAACCTGCCTACCCCCCCCCCCCCCGACTCGGGATCCTGGTGAACTTCTGCCGCTGTACCATTGAGAGCATCCTCACCAACTGCATCTCAGTGTGGTACAGCAGACGGTGGTGAAAACTACCCAGCACATCTCTGGCACCCAGCTCCCCTCCACTGAGAACCCCCAGGATTCTTAAACCACATTTCTATATGCATAACTTTTTTTCTGTTACACTGGACACACTCTCTTTATATTTATACTCTGTTTATATTTATTTATTCCTACTCCCATTAGCATTACCTTATTTTTATACAAAACTGCACTACTGTAGATTTAAATGCTCTATACATACAGTACATTTTCCATTACATAATGTATATTCATATTTATTGATATTCCACATTGTGCATTTGTGTCTTATACCTTGCACTTTACTGTACTATTCTGCACTTTCCAGTAAGATGCCAAACCGCATTTCATTTTCTCAGCACTTGTACTTTTTACAGTGACAAAAAACTTGAATCTAATCAAATCTAATCTAAAGGTCAGCCTCAGCCACCAAACCCCAGTTCTCTATAATACGCCTCTGTGAATTCTATTTAAATATGGATCCTCCATTCAACTTTAACCTCCACAGAGGCAGTCTGCTTCTCTGTGCAGACGAAGCATGAAAGTGATGAGGGGAAATATGCAAATGGCATCACAATCCCATTCAAATCAATCAGCCAAATGTATTTAAACAAATTGCGAGGCGCTTCATGCCAGCAGCGAGGACCTCAGTCTAGGAGCAGGTCGTTCCGCAGAACGCACGACAAAGACGCAAGGCTTCGCAATGCAAAATGTAGTCTAAAACAAATCTCAAGAAAGAGCGTCAAGACAAAGGATATTCTCATGATTCAGAAGGAAACTGTCATCTGCTAAGAATAACCCCTGAATTTGCCGTCTCGTGCGGTTTCAACAGAAATTTTGACGACTGTTGACTGTGCCTTTTGTAAACAACGAAGCGGGTCAGGCTGGGGAGCATGCCAGACTGCACTGATTTGATGGTTAATGTTATAGAACGCCATACACGTCACCAAGGCGGCATCTCCGTAACGTGTTTCCAAAGACATGGGGCTGCACATGAAGACAGACAAACTGTTTTAACTTTCTTGAGTGATCACTCGTCTTCTTTTTCGGTTCTGTTTGGACATACTGTAGCCGGGAGGCCCTAGTGTACATGGTCACTGAAATGTTGATGTGTACCATGACAAGTGAATACAGAATGATGCTGCTTTTGGCTTTCCGTCTTCTTTGCCTTTCTTTGTCTGTGTTCAAGTGTGTTCAAGTGTATGTGTGTGTGTGTGTGTGTGTGTGTGTGTGTGTGTGTGTGTGTGTGTGTGTGTGTGTGTGTGTGTGTGTGTGTGTGTGTGTGTGTGCACGCGCGTGTGTGTATGCTTCCCTTTGCAGAAAGTAATTTCATTTCTCAGAATATTTATATTTTTTGAGATGTAAGTTTGCACAAGAAAAAAATATGTAAGAACTGGTGCACAGTCTCAGATACACTGAAATAGACAGTTAAAAGCTTAACTTTTCTCATATACAGGCCCTGTGTGACTTAAATATAAGCTACACACACAAATACACCACCCTCACACACACAGACACATGCAGATACCCCCCCCCTCACACACACACACACACACACACACACACACACACACACACACTCATGCGGGCATGTCGACACACGTACAAACATTGTCTTACCCTTTCAACTAGTTCTCAACTACAGGCAAAGCCTTAGTTTGTGTGACTAGCAATCTTTTCTCTCTGTCTTTCTCTTTTTCTTGCTATTGCCTCCCACACACACACACACACACACACACACACACACACACACACACACACACACACACACACACACACACACACACACACACACACACACACACACACACACACACACACACACTCTTACACAGGTCAGGACACAGAGCTAGCTTTGTAAGTGAGAATGTCAGCCATTACTCGGGGAAAGAGCTCAGGCCAATTTTAAATAAGAGCACACAGCAACATGCACAGGCCACACACACACACACACACACACACACACACACACACACACACACACACACACACACACATACAAACTCACATCATACAAACTCACACCCACATGAAAACACACAGAAACATACTGACACACACACCTACAAACCCACATATATACAGATTCACATCTTTACACCCTCAGATGAGCCAAAATCAAATCCGCTACCAACAGAAAGTCATTGAAACGTTTATGAAACACGCACAAAGTAAAACACACACCAAGCAATATACACATGCGCAGACACGCACACACATACTGTCAACACACAGGCACCCACACACACACATCATTGGCTGCACTTACTGCTCTCTGTTGGGAATTGAGGAGTGCAGGGTTGAGGAGGTGCTCCCCTTTCTCTGTATCACTGGAAATATCCTCTTCGGACTCATCCCAGGATGAGGAAAAACCAGTCGAGGAGGTGGAAGAGGAGGACAACTTTCTGAGGGAGCGAGTGGAGGCGTTAGTCCCAGGAACAGGGCTGGAACTGGGGCTGGGGCTGCAGGACAGTTCTTGCTCTGAGCTGGGGCCTTCTGAACTATGCAGGGGGACATCCAGGCCGTGGTCAGTTACGATGACCGATGGGATGGGGGGAGGCACGGAGACACAGTGGTTGGAGGTGTGGTGAATGATGTCCAGCAGACCCGGGGGGTTCTTGCAGCTTTCTGCCTGAGCCGAAGCATTGTCCTCTGGGTTTACATTCGGCCTGTCCTCCCCTGCAGTCTGGAGCACCATGTCAGCACATGAGTGGCCTTGTCTCTCATTTCCCTCTTCCTCTCCTCCTCCCCTGCCTTCCTCTCGTTCTACTTTGTTTACTCTCTCCTCTCTCACTCTTCCTCCATCATTGATCTCTCCCTGTCTGATGCTGTCTCTCTCCTCTACCTCTCCTCCCCCCTCTCTCGTTCCTCTGTCTGTGCCTTGGTCTGGTTCTAATGTCTGAAGTGACCACTGGATGCCAAGTGGTCCGTCTAAACAGGCAGCCGGTGTTACACCCATTTCTGATTGGTTCCTATTCTGACCCAGCCCCACCTTGTCCTCTACACTTGTTCCACCGGCATTTTCTTCGCTCTTGTCCACCTTCCTTTCTGCTATTCCTTCTCTACTCTCTCCTTCCTTTATCTCTTCCTCCCTCTCTCTCCCGTTTTGAAGCATGGAGCAGTCTTTTCTTTCTCGGGGGCGGAGCGTCGAGCTATCAGAGATTGTGATTGGCTGGCAGGGTTGAGAGGGGGTGTGTCCAGTCTGTCGTCGTGGAGACCGTGGACTGCGTTGCAACTCAGTGCCGAGCACCTGGGCTCGAATCCCTGAAATGTGGGCTTCAAACATGCCCACTTTCTCCCTAACCTGGAAGACGAGAGAGAGAGAGAGAGAGAGAGAGAGAGAGAGAGAGAGAGAGAGAGAGAGAGAGAGAGAGAGAGAGAGAGAGAGAGAGAGAGAGAGAGAGAGAGAGAGAGAGAGAGAGAGAGAGAGAGAGAGAGAGAGAGAGAGAGAGAGAGAGAGAGAGAGAGAGAGAGAGAGAGAGAGAGAGAGAGAGAGAGCGAGCGAGAGGGAGAGAGAGGAAGATTGGATTGAACAATACAGATGGTGGGTGGACAGAAATAGAGAGGGGCACAGGCATTGGTGCCAACTTATGAAAATGGTTCTGGGTGCTCATCTAAAAGGAAAGATATAAAATGCACATAGTTTGTATTCTTCACATACTCTCCCCAACGAAAAAAGCTTAACAACGCATATGAAAATAAAATGGGGTTTTTATGTAGACCTGTAGATGACCCTTCTGCACACCGAAACTGTTGACCAACTTATCCGATGTTTTTTTTCATGCCTACCTATGGGAAAAAGTAATGTAATTTTCAACGTTACTGATATGCAAACAATGTACACTGCTGAAAGCCGGCATTCTGATGTTTACTGTATTTTTAGTCAAAAAAGATGTAAGTCTTTGAGTAAAGTCACATATTTGGTAAAGTTGCAAACTTCAGATCAAACATCACGTGTTTGGTTTATTTTGATGGTTGGTGGCTCAACCAATCTCGTTCCACTTCTTATCAGAAACTCATCTAATCAGCAATGACTTTTTCATATCTATTTTCTTTATTTTATTCTATTTTCGGGGCTGCTCGAGCCTCCTCAGAGTCGGTGCCGATGGGTGAAGTACATGAATACACACGAACACGGGATGATCACCTCCACATTCTGCAACTCTCGGTGGATTTGCAGCAGCTGTGCCTGGCGTCTCTTCTCCTCTCTCTTCTCTCCTCCTCCTCCAGTCTCTCCTCCCTTCTCCTCCTCCCCGACTCCCCTCTCCCCCGCCTCGGGACAGCTCAGCCGTCTGACATGCTGGCTCACATTAACTCCCAGGTGCTCAGGGTGTCGTGGGGAGGGGGACCGGGAGCGTGGGCTGGGGCTGAGCGAGGGAGAGGTGGGGAAGACAAAGGTTTGGCCCGGGGCTCCATAACCGGGGCTGGTCTAGGAGCAGAAATGCAAAGGAGGGGTGAGGTAAACTTCCAAAAAACTTTCATCTTAATTGAGGAAAGTTTAATCCGAAATGGTCTCTGGTGGCACGATGCAGTGACTATTAATTGGTGTTGGCTGCTACTTTTGCAACCTTACTTAGGTAAACATCATTATTACTGGTATCCACTATTGTCCTACAAAGGGTGAAAACAAATCTCCTGATGTAGGACAAAAAAGTATCTATCTAACAGTCTACGCGCACTTTCCATTTTTATACTGCCTTGGCATAATTTGCCAGTTTTACAGTTTTGTAGCAATTTTACTCTATTTGGCACTCTGATTTTCCTATCCTCTACCTCTTGATCATCGAAGGTGCACATACACTCACTGCTCTCAACTTGACACACACTCTTGGCTATGACATGATTACTATGTGGTGCTCTGTGATGCCAGTTTGCACCACTTGAGTTTTATCTGCAAATTACTGACTCTCTTGTACAGCAAGTCGCTTTGGGTAAAAGCGTCTGCCAAATGAGTACATGTTAATGTAAACTCAAACAGTAAGTGTAAAGAGTGGCCACACTCACTTTCACCCCTGCCAGCCAATAATTTGATGCTCCGCCCCCGAGAAAGGAAACACGTTTGCCCGTTGAGTAAGTGGGTAACAGTAATGTGGTTTACCGTAAGTGGCCGACTAGATGTTGCATGTCTGACTTTGCTACTGATAACCACGCAACAGATTAAAAAAGAAACCACAACGGGTTCATTTGTGCCACTTCCTGTGATTGTAACTGTAAGTTGACTACCTTGGGGCTCGTTGGACTATAGATGCCTTCATCTCCACCCAGGGCTCCCCCACCCAGTAGCTGGCAGTAGGTGCTCCGGTCTGGGACTGGAAGCACCGGTCGGCCCCCTGGGCTGGATCTAGTACTGGAAGCAGTCCCAGAGGGATTCGGCTGATATTTATTACTGCTACGGAGAGGAGAGGAGAGGAGAGAAGAGAGGAGAGGGAAGGAGAGGGGAGGGGAGGGGAGGGGAGGGGGTGAGAGGTGGACAGGAGATAAATCAGATGAGCCGGAGCAGACAATCAATAACAAAATCATAACAATAAACCAATGATGGTAATCCGTGGAGAGATTCCGTCGGCGTAATCAGATTGCAGACGCTTCTCGAGAAAGAGGGGATTACCTTTTGAATTACTTGGAAACATGCACGGAAAGAGAGTAGGACTTAAAATCAGAGATCACAGACGCAAACGCAATTTCACACGCACCTAAAAATTCATGCTAGTTTGCCTGATGCTCATAATGTAGCTGTACATGAAATGGAATAACTCTGTAACTGCTGGTCCGCTCTCATGGGGAGCAAAACGCTGCTGGTCAGTTGTCAATTACCACATTCTCCTGACTGTATGCTTTCCATTCCTGTTTTCATGGATTCAATAAAACATGGCGCAAATCCCATTACACGTGTAAGGAGAGTAATTATACACACATTACGTAGGTGCAAGGGTATCAGAACATCAATGAAAAAAAAGGGGGGGTAATGCCTGCCCAATTACTCTAAGCCACAAAGGTTTAACAATGACAACGTTTCCATGCCGCTTGGGTCTTCGCCAGGTCGGAGTGTTTGAGAAATGGGAAACCACACCCATGTTTATACATCATGCACACCAACAGGCTGACAAGCTCGATGATAGCAGGTGTGGTTAACCATCCAAACCGCCCAGGGTGATAAACACCCAAAAACAATTAACGATACAATACAATCTATTGTTATTTGATCTAAGTTTACTTGTTATAGGGGGGTGTTAAGACCCAATTTCTGTACAAGAAGTTAAGGTTTCTTCTCTCTTTCTTCTAATTCAATACTATATTTTTACACGTAGGTGATGTAGACTCTGATATGTGGGATAATTAATTTGATATAATGTGTATAAGATGAGATGTATGTTTGATAGTATGGCTTTTGTATTATATTACTGCTTTTTCAGTGCACTTTTTTCCATGTACTACGTTGCATTGTTAATTTTTTGGAGATATTGATCAGCCTGGGTGGTTTGGATGGTTAACCACGGCTACCATCATGGAGCTTGTCAGCCTATTGGAGTGCGTGATGTATAAAGATGGGTGTGGTTTTCATTTCTCAAACACTCTGACCTGACAAAGACTCAAGTAGCATGGAAACGTCGTCGTTATTAAACTTTTATGGCTTAGAGTTAGTGTGCAAATACCATTACAACAGTCGCTGACATGGTTAAAATTACTTTGCATCTCTACGAAAAATGCCTGTTAAAATGTTATGCATCGTCCATCAGGGTGCATTCGTCAAACTTAACAACCCACCTGTTCATGACTACCGGGCAATTGAGATTCAGGGCAGAGGCTGCCATCCCCACGGCCAGGCCAGGGGCTTCAAGGGCTGGGTAGTCATCTAACAATCTCCTCTAGAGTGGCATGGAGGTCTGGAGAATGGCTCTCAGTGTTTCCTTCACCTTCATTCAGAAGCACAGGGATGGACTGAGCAACTGTAGTCAAAAAGTTATAAAAACAATAAAAATTGAATATCTAACCAAAAAAAAAAGCAGGTAAATTTCAGCGCAACTAGTCAGAAAATTATAAAATACAGAAAACATATCCCAATAAGAGCCACTTTTTACATTAGGAATCTATAAATTAAAACAAACTTGCAGAAGAAGATACCATGAGTAACACAGCAAGCCAGATGCACTGACGGAAAATTGCACCCAACTTCTGACCTCACTGATCACACAACATGATGAAGGTCATAGTGGAAAATAGGAAGAAAAAGAGTGAGCGAGAGAAAGAAAGAAAAAGAAGAAACTGAAAGACACAGAGAAAGTGGGACAAGCACCAAGAAAGAGAAAGACAACTCATTCATACAACGAGTCCTTTCTCCGCTCGGTGTTCACATACATAAAAGAGCAGAGTGTTATGATGCTGCTTTTAATAACACCAGCATGGTCTATCTCACAGCAGTTTAAAGACAGTCGCTCTATGGTGGCAGCCATGTTAGCTTCATGGATAGTAATGGATGATTCTCAGTCGGCGGAGTTATTTGGTTTTGCAGAAAGAACGGCAACATCATGGCCAGTGCACAGCACAGCCTATATATGTACTATGTATGTATATATATGTGTATGTGTGTGTGTATACACACACACACACACACACACACACACACACACACACACACACACACACACACACACACACACACACACACACACACATCTCCAGCTTGGGCTCTATCCTAACCTGGAAAGCGGGGCCAGGGTTTGTTTGCTTAAACTGGGATGGATTTCACCATGAAAACACATTTTACACTGGAGAAACATTCCTTTAGTGAGTAAAGAGAGGGAGAGCAAGAGAGAAATAGACAGGCAGAAGGTTAAAGAAACAAAGGTCAGGACGGCGATGAAGGGTAAGAGAGATGGAAAAAGAGAGGGAGAGAGCGTGCATGAGAGAGATGGGCAAAGGCAGGGATAGCCTAAGAGGAAGACAAGCAGAGAGGGGGAGACACAGGGGGGGAAGATATGGAAGACAGGGTTAGAAAGGTAGGCGGAGAGAGAACTAACGAGAGGAAGGGACTACCGGCACTTTTCTACGCCACCGATGAAGACGCAAACAGTGTGTTTTTATGGTGCAAAAAGCACCATAAAAACAAAAAGCTTGCTATGTAGTTTCCATCTTGACTAATCGAGTTTATTTCTAAGTATTTTCCTGTAACTCGAACTATCTCGGAGTTTTTAAAAATTACTATTACTGTAATTGAATGTCCATCAAAAGACCCCAATAATGTTGCTCTGTCATGAAACATGTTAGATTCAAGTTTGTTTTTCAGAGCCTTATGTATCTAAAATAAGCAAAAATAATATATCTTAAAATAAGCTTGAGCAATCTGAATAAATGTATAATAAGCTGCTGCAATCATTATTGTTGTTATTCCTATCTATTTTTTGTTCCCCCTTTTTGGCTCGTCAGATGGCATGGCTCAATAAAACACACCTCTACACTTGTCATGTGGGGGGTCCAACCATAAACAGGCCTGTGACCCAGTTTGGCTCCTGAATAAAGAAAGCTGGGAATGCATCATAGGGTTGGCCGTGGGACTTTCTCGTTGCACAACAGTGATGCAGAGTGGCACAGACACTCAGAGGAATTTTGTTTTCACCCCTATTTCCAAGAAAAAGGCGCTTTGTATTTCATATCAGAAGGTCGCTGGTTCAATCCCCCGGTAGAGAGTGTGTCGAAGTGTTCTTAAGCAAGACACGGAACCCCTAACTGCTCCCAATGAACAGGTTGGCACCTTGCATGGCAGCCTCTGTCCTCATTGTAATGAATGTGAGTGTGAATGGGTGAATGTGAGGCATACGCTTCTTAAGTGCTCGGGTAGACTAGAAAAGTCTGTATAAATGCATCCCATCTATCATTTACCACATTCATACAGTTACATGCATTTAAACCAGGTGCACAGCTCAAGTCCTCTATTGGAGTCTGAGCAGCTCCACTAGCACAAGTGGGGAGAAAGTGCCTTGCTCAAGGGTGCCTCAGCAGTACCTACTGAGAGAAAAGAGAGTGTCTCTAAATCATCCATCCATACTTTCTCCACCAGTCTATGGCTTTATAATCTGCAACCAGTCTACAGCTTACTGTATGCAGTATGCACTAAACCTCAGGATATCCATTATTAGTAGAAAATGACTACTCTCAAAACCCATCTGCAACTGTACTTGAGAGGAATCATCTTAACCGATAGATAAACATCATCCTAATTGTTATTCCTAATCAAGATCAGTCCTCTGTTTTTTCTACTAACTACAGGATTTCCCTGTTGGTGGTGAGTGACACAGATAGACAGAAGTAGAAACAACTTTTTTTTTACACTTCATAATCGCATTTATCTTGTCGGCTGATAAGCAACAAAACAGCAAAACTACCACAGTCTACTAAAAAAAAAAACTAAAAAAAAACAGGCTTCTTGAACTAATTCAGAGGAAGTCCCGGGCTAATCTCTAATTAAAGCGGACCGTTATTCCTAACATGAGGGGAGCTGAGGGGGAAAGAAACTTCCCCCATGAGCTGTTTTGTGTCTTAATGCATAGTTTAAGATCAGACATCGGGTCATGACCACAGGGTAAACCTGGGATCGCCTCTCTGCTCGGTGACGCAACAGGAGACAGACGGGAGACGATGTGCACAGCACTGCTCTCTGGGAGCCAGGTTAGCTGTTTTTTTTTTCTTCTTCACACTGAATAATTAATTCACCGATTCACCCTCGTAGGCCACTACATTCACAGTGGTGATTCGGGATATCTGAGTGCAGATGTGAAACCTATTGCATAGCTATTATATTAAACAAACCCAAACAGAAGCATTGGTGCGCATTCATTTTTTCCCACTGAGTTGAACAAGACTAGCTGTATTTATTCATAATGGGTTGCCGTTGTTTACTATGCTCTGTCTGTTTGAAATTTAAAAAAAACCCCTGCTATCTAACAAAAACCTCTGCATAAATCCAGTCCTTCATTCTGTCCCAGATACATAAACACTAAATA
Source organism: Lampris incognitus (assembly GCF_029633865.1). Classification (NCBI taxonomy): domain Eukaryota; kingdom Metazoa; phylum Chordata; class Actinopteri; order Lampriformes; family Lampridae; genus Lampris; species Lampris incognitus. The sequence continues at coordinate 27,214,369 of NC_079225.1, forward strand.
AAAGTAAAATGTATAGAAGTATGTTTAACTGAAGTGCCAGTCTAAGTCTAATACAAAAGTGAATGGTGTGGTGGGATCACCCTGAGTTAGTACTGGGTCATATGGAAAATATTCTTATCACAATAATCCATAGATAATCTTACCCGATATCGTAATGTATAATATATACATGCAAAAAAAATAAAAAATTAAGGATCCAAATGAGGTTTGGGTTTGGTAATGATGTAAAGTATGATACCAAACCAAAACTAGTTTTCAAATAATACTCCCTCAAATATTTTCCGAATTTAGGTAACAAATTCTTGTTATCATTCATTTAGGGAACAAAATTGTGCACGTTGATATGACAATGTCTAAATGTTGTCACGATACAATACCACGGACAGACTAATAAACAGTAATACTAAAGTGTTGACCTGACTAGGAGGCCTGTGGACGGGAGCCGGTGGCTGCTGCACCCCAGCCTTCTTAAAACAGACAGGGAAGTGACATTTCAGTGAAAAAAAGGAGAGATGACCATCGGTGCACACACGGATCAGATCGTGCACCGATTCATTCCTTTACCTCAGTGTAAATTATTTGTCCCGTACTCACTTCAATTCACACACTTGTTGCAAACATAAATCGAAGGAATAACCTTAACTCAGGCCAAACCTAATACATTTATCAACGTCTGAGAGGTTGACAGTAATCTAAAAGGATATTTTCTTTAGTGACGTAAGATCCTTGAAGTCTATTTTTGCCCAGTTTACCAGTTCTCATCCCTATTGAAAGCAACGGAGAGTTGGCCAAGTTTTTCCAGGCTTTTCTTAAACTCAGAAATAGTGTCTGCATACATGGACAGAGTATAATCCATCACTAGTTACTATATAAAATCATATTTAAAGATTGCATTGGGTTACCAGACGCGTCAAAAAAACACCAAATAGGTAGTATAAATGAACACCATTAACACAATCCTCATCGTCGTCTTCGCCATCATTCTTATTACCATCATTCATTAACCTGTAGTTATCTATTATCACAGTGGTACGTTTTTTTCTGTCTCCAAACCAAGTGGACATTAACTACTGTTGGTCTCACAACTGGTGACCCTGGGGGTCTGCCTTATATTCATAATGGGTGAGCAACGTTTCTGAGGGAACACACAGATGCATTCAGCAGAGATAAAGCCAGGCGATTGTGACTAAATCGAGATTTCAAGTGTCACAAACAAACAAATAAACTGTGCCTTACACAATCGAGGTGTAACTTCATGTACCCCCCCCAAAAAAAGAGGAAAAAAAGATTAATAATGCCCAAATGGCGGAATTTGCTCCTCTTGAACATCTGTTGCGTGTGAATTCACCATGCAAGTTTAATGGGGCAGCTGGTAATTCTACTCAGTCCGCAACGTCTTCGGGCTACAGCCGCAGAACCTCCGTTGAAAAACCAAAAAAAAAGAAAAAGAGAGAAGTTCAAAATGGGTGTCTTCACCATTTCAAAGAAGAAACAACTCAAAAGGGGGAGAAAAAAGAGCCAACCAAGACTTCTGGCTTACCTCACACATCGCGTTCCCCGCTTCTCCAACACTTCTCTTATTGCATTACCGCTCGTCCTGACGGTGCGGGTTAGAAACCGGGGCTAACGCGGCTCTTTAACACCGAGACGGACTCCCGTGCACGAAAGCCAACGCGCACGCGCCTGTGTGTGTATGTGCGATAGAGAGGGAAAGATGCCAAACACGCACACGCAAACAGCGCACGAGCATGTGTCCGTGCCCGTCCACGAAAAACGGGGCTAATTATCTAGAAAAGTTGTCGCGCGAATGAAGAGTAAAACTTTTCTCCTCCTTGCCGACCCCCGGTCCGGTTTCCTCGACGCCAGCGACACTTAGGGGGTCTTACAAAACATCCTCTTCCACCCGAAAAGAAGACTAAAGGAAGCGAATCTCTGGGTGTCTTTTCTTACTATATTTCCCCCCCCCCCCGATGTGTCCGCAAAATACTGTCAAAACGTCTAACTGCGTTTCTTCGCTGGGGGGGTGGGGGGAGGTGAGGGTGGAGTTTGCGAAGCTTTCTGTTGTCATGTGCAGCGCGGCACCCCTCGAATTGTAGTAAAGCGTTTGCTTCTGTTGAAGCCGGAAGCGGCAAGACTCTCTCTCTCTCTCTCTCTCTCTCTCTCTCTCTCTCTCTCTCTCTCTCTCTCTCTCTCTCTCTCTCTCTCTCTCTCTCTCTCTCTCTCTCTCTCTCTCTCTCTCTCTCTCTCTGTGTGCGCGCGCGCGCGTGTGTGCGTGTGTCTTGTGTGTCTCTGTGTTGGTTCACTATAGAGGGAAAAAACTGCTGTGCGCGTTTGCGTGCGTATACTGTATGCGCGTGCGACGCCGGGGAAGACCTCAGCCTATCACATGTCCGGGACTGGGGAAGCCCTTTGACAAGCGCGCGCGCGTGTGTGTACGCGTGTGTACGCGTGTGTGTGTGCGTACGTGCCTGTGTTATTTTGTTGTCCCCTTTTCTGTTTTTCTGTGTCCAGTCACCAAGATATCATGCAGCTGTTAAGGATAGAGCAATACGCAATAGAAAAACAAAAACAAAAAACAAACAAAACATAACGCTCCGTGTAGGCAACAGCAAAGGATACATGTTCGAGCTAAAAGGCGGTGATGGCAAACTGTGTTTTCTGCAGTTCCCCAGAAGGGGTTAATAGGTTTTATGTGATTTCAGTCACAGCTTTATGAGATCTCATTAGATCTCATTAGATCTTATAAAGCTCTCATAAAGCAGAGACAGGCATGTAAGGTGTTCGAGAGGGAGAGAAAGACAAATAGACCAGAGTATTGCATGTAATCCGAGAATTAAGACTTATTATATCTCATAATGTTGTGACTGGGTTACTACAACCTCAGCAATACTGTGCCTTTTATGCGAGTTCAAGACATGACGACGTCCTCTCCTCTGAAACGAAATGTGTTATTTTTTTCATGGAGTTGTCAAACGAGGTATCAATATGTAGAATTTGACAAGTTGACTCCTGAAACTTTATGGCCAGATAAACTTTCATACAATAACTGTGGTCAGGCTTAGACTGGACGTGTTAAGCACCACCTGGGAAGCTTTTGTTAGTCTTTGAACATAAATGAATTTGAAAACGTAACTCATCAAATGAAGTCCGGTGAGCAACGGCATCTCAATTCAATCCACCAGTGTGACAGAAAAATCCAGAGGTCCCTGACTGGACTGGCCCCTGCAAGTGTTTTGCATTTGGTTATATCTTTCCCTCTGAGGCCAGACTTCCATTTTCCAATCAAACGTGTAAATCTTTTTCTTCTGTAAATAGTCGAGCGATAGTGGGGGAAAAGGGGAAACGCGTAAGGTCCAGTGGTGATTTGAATGCGGTATCCCTGCTGTTGGGACAGTAGTAAAATTAATGTTCCATTCATGGAGGCTTACAGTGGCCTGGGATCATTACACTGCAAATAATGACAAACTCATCCTACTACTTATTTATTTTTTTAATCTCGTTTTTGGACTTACCAACATAGTTTCAAGAAACTCCGAGGGAAATTTCTTTAGAAAATTGGCTCTGATGAATTCAGTGAATTTATCATACTCGTTTTAAAGAGCTTTAGTTTATGTCATTTATTTCACTATCGTAAGATTTACCGTGAAACAAATTTGCTCGGAGGGAGTTAGAGCTTAGCCATGTACTACACACATAAATTTGATTGTCTCCGAATACATGATGAAAGCATTTCGCACCGCATGTGTGTTATTCTTTGCAGTGTACAGACGTCAGAGAGGAAAATACTCACCTCGAGTTTGACTGGGATTACTGGATGGGCAATCAGAGCAGAAGGCTACAGATGGAGAGGCAAAGTTGTGACCGGAGGGGGACCGATTTAAATCCTCGGAGAGGGAAATGTGAGGTGGGAGATACTCGGCTGTCCTTCAACAAATACTGTGGGGCTGATGTCATCTGAAATAGGATGACGATGATGATGCTTTCCTACTGCGACTGTTCCGCTTCTGCTGCTACTAGTACGACTACTGCTACTACCAATACCACTATTGCTGCTACTAATGCCACTACTGCTACTAATGCCAATATTACTACTGCTCCTATTAGTACTACTGCTACTACCAGTACCACTACTGCTACTACTGCCATTATTACTACTGCTCCTATTAGTACTATTGATGCTACCACTACTGCTACTACTAATGCCACTACTGCTACTACTGCCATTATTACTACTCCTCCTATTAGTACTATTGATACTACCACTACTGCTACTACCAATACCACTACTGCTACTACTGCCATTTGACTACTGCTGCTGCTGCTGCTGCTACTACTACTACTACTACTACTATTACTACTATCACTACTAGTACACTACTACTACTGCTGCTGCTGCTACTACTACTACTACTACTATCACTACTATTACCACTAGTACAATACTACTACTGCTGCTGCTGCTGCTGCTGCTACTTCTACTACTATTATCACTGCTATTACTACTGGTGCCACTACTACTACTGCTACTACTACTACTACCACTGCTACTACTGCCATGAGCGCTACTACTACTACTAATACTGCCATGAGTGCTACTACTACTACTATTACTACTACAACTACTATTACTGCTGCTACTCCTCCTCCTCCTCCTCCTCCTCCTCCTACTACTACTACTACTACTACTACTGCTACTACTATTACTCCTCCTCCTACTACTACTACTACTACTGATACACTAGTACTATTAATACTTCTAGCAGTACCACAACTACAACTAGTATTGCTAATTTTCTACTTTTATCATCTCTCCTACTGCTAATATTATTATGACTGGCACTACTACTACTACTACTACTACTGTTACTACTGATTATTATGATTATGATTATGATTATCATCATTATTACTATAAAAGTGATGTTAATGATATAAATAAGAGGTATAAATAAGAGGATTAAAGAGCATACATTCTTTTTGTAGTAGTATTCAAATTCAGATGAAAGGCATATTACAAAGGAATAAATGAAAAGATTAAATCAATCATAAAAAAGGAAGAAAGACAAAGAAAAACATCAAATCAACTCGTGAAACCTGATCTCAATGACAACAACAGATACACATCTGTGTATAGATATACTGCACACTTTTAACCAAAGCCTGAGCACAGGGAATTCAGAAGTGTTAACAGGAAGTATGAAAGTATTAAAGAAGTTTTCCAGAACACTGAACGATAACAACAGCCTGATATTGTAAATATGCTTCATCTGAAATAAACAAGTTGTCTTCAGCTCTTGTCATCCCGTTTATCAAAAGCTGGAATAGGATTAAAAATTGCCGCTAACTTTCTTGCTGCAGCCTTTACGTTAGTGCCTAATTCATGCTGGATCATTTCAGTGAAGCTGAACTGGACCATCCAACACTTCAAATGATGGTGGATAAATGGTTTCTGTCAGTTGGTCTTATGGGCATACATAACTGTGTGTAATTGGCTTTAAAGTGAAAATATATAGGTTATGATCATGTGTAATATGCTTTTAATTGGACAGATGTAAAAAGGAGAATAAGATGGGGCCCAGAACAGATTCCTGCTGGGACACCACACGTAATGTATGCTAACATTATATTTGAAAGGTAGGCACTGAACGAGTGAAAAGCTACAGTATGCCCTCGATACAAACCTTGTGGTTTTTGTAGGACCACCTAAAAGGAAACGGTATAGTCTGCTGTGCTGGCTGAAAGGTTTCAAACAGAAAATTCCCATGTGTTTGTTGAAAGCGATAGATCACCGCCGGTCACTCAAAGCTGACCAGTCTCGGTTTCATGAAGCGCTCTAAAAGCAGATTGGTATTTCTAAAATATAACAATTTTAACTCATAAATTATCAGTTGGGTTATTACCGGCTGGCTTTAGGCAACTGTTTCTAAGACCTTAAAACGAAAAAGGGCAGTTTGTAGATAGATGTGATTGTAGTTTTCAGTATCTCTCATTAGTCATCCTACATTTTAACGAAGAGCATCTTTCATCAGCCTGTTATCAGTATTTGCTTTTTCTCTGTACAGTCAATGTGGTTGCAGCTGTTTTCTTTAGTTAGTTAGTTAGATAGATAGATAGATAGATAGATAGATAGATAGATAGATAGATAGATAGATAGATAGATAGATAGATAGATAGATAGATAGATAGATAGATAGATAGATAGATAGATAGATAGATAGATAGATAGATAGATAGATAGATAGATAGATAGATAGATAGATAGATAGATAGATAGATAGACAGACAGATAGACAGACAGATAGACAGATTGATAGATTGATAGATAGACAGATAGACAGATAGACAGATAGACAGATAGATAGATAGATAGATAGATAGATAGATAGATAGATAGATAGATAGATAGATAGATAGATAGATAGATAGATAGATAGATAGATAGATAGATAGATAGATAGATAGATAGATAGATAGATAGATAGATAGATAGATAGATAGATAGATAGATAGATAGATAGATAGATAGATAGATAGATAGATAGATAGATAGATAGATAGATAGATAGATAGACAGATAGACAGATAGACAGATAGACAGATAGATAGATAGATAGATAGATAGATAGATAGATAGATAGATAGATAGATAGATAGATAGATAGATAGATAGATAGATAGATAGATAGATAGATAGATAGATAGATAGATAGATAGATAGATAGATAGATAGATAGATAGATAGATAGATAGATAGATAGATAGATAGATAGATAGATAGATAGATAGATAGATAGATAGATAGATAGATAGATAGATAGATAGATAGATAGATAGATAGATAGATAGACAGATAGATAGATATCGAAGACAGCCAGTGTTATGTCAAGCTCTATCAGCGTCTAGACTGGTGTGAAAATGTTCTGCTGCCCTTTAGTGGTCATTCATGGTTATTGCACTACAAGTGTCAGTCAACTGAAAGTCAAGCAGCCGTCACTACTTCCCCCTTGTGGTCAGCTGATACCAGTCAACCAATAAGCATATATATGGCATGATCATGATTGTGAGATACAGAAAACCGTTTTCAACTTTAAAATAGCTCATCAAGCTGTCATGGACAAATGGACCAGAGGAGGCTGTTGCTAGACTGAATACCAGCTAAACTGAGCCGTGTGACGGGTGGTGGTTATAGTTTTTATGAAGGTGGGTATAGGGTGGATGATGAGAGGTGAATGTTTTTTCCAGGGCCTTAACCCTGCCAGTACTAGTGCCAAGCTCAAGGCAAATGGTGCCACGATTCTGCAACCAGAGATATTACGGTGTGTAAATAACAGATCGTTGTATTTCCGGTATTACAATATGTCACCAACCTCCCGCTCTCCATGCACAAGCCAAAAACAGGGCATAAGAAAGTGTTTTTGAAATCAATTTTAAATCTGGTCATTAAGATGAGAATGGTTTTTGAAGCTGGGTATACAGGTGTGTTTTTTTAATCTAAAAACATTGTTTAATCTAAAACTCTTGCAAATTGGCTCAAGTAAATTTTGTATTGTCCTCATGTTATGATAATGTTATGTGGTTATGTGAAAACGTTACTTCAATTTACACAGATCCGATAACAAATAAGTTGCGCATACTAACTAGAATAAGGTCATAAAGACCTGTAAGTACTCTTATCTTGTGGGGATCCCAACAGAATAAATTAAGTTGGTCAATCTGTATCCATTCAGAATGCTTGTCCTGGTGAAACATAGGCCACTAGCGCCCTCGTCATGTGGGGACCAATCAGAATCAAGACCCGGACCCATTAAGGCTCATTACTTACACAATGCTGGGTGTGAAGTCGTCAATAATGTAAGGGTGTACGTTTTTTCATAATGAAGCTAACAGATAGGCTACACATGCGCGCGCATGCACACACACACACGGCCTTACATTCCTAAATTAAGACATATTATTTTGATGGGCTTGGTACTTTTGAGGAGCGAGTTTAGAAGTACATTAACATTTTATTACCCAACATTTCCCTGTCTGTCAGTGATAAGGCAATGAAAGAAGCCACACCCTGGACAATGTGCTCTCTCTCTCTAACTCTCTCTCTCTAACTCTCTCGCACTATGTACCTCTCTGTCTCACCTTCTCTTATCTGACACCTTATCCTGAAGTTTAGTATTACTTCACACATAAAAGGTGTGTCAGTATGAGTGGGGCGGGGTGAGAGGGAATGAATGATAGAGAGACACAAGGAGAGAGCGAGAGAGAGCGAGAGAGAGAGAACGAGAGAGAGAGCGAGAGAGAGAGAGAGGGAGAGAGAAAGGGAGAGGGAGAGGGGGAGAGGGAGAGGGAGAGGTAACAGTCAGACCGGTCAGTGCGGTTGGTTGTAACCTGAAGTCTTTTCACCGGCTATCAGGTAAAGTATCTCTAAACATGTGTACTTATTAATAAAAATGATGGAGACCAAAGCAATTCTTGAAAAAAAAATCATCTTTACAGATTTATTTAGTTTTTGGCAGAGCTCTTGACCCAAAAAGTTATACTAAGGACACACACCAGCCATCTGTCATAATTTACGTCGTACTGAAATCTTAAAAAATTAGACCTTCTCTCTCTAAAATATGAAAAAGAAACTCTTTTTCACCTTAAAATGTCATTTAGGCACCCTGCCTCCATGTGCTGGTTGTGTACAATAGTTGATTAATTCAGGCTTCTATGGGGTGAATGGACTTAACGGGTTCAGAGGCTGTGGTAGCGCTTGTGTAAAATTACCTACAAGATTTACCTCAGGTGACTTGCATGACAGTGTGCTTAAAATGTCTGGGATAGATGCACAATCCAATCATTAGCTTGGTATTTTGATTGGGGCATCACCACTGTTAGCACTGGTGCCTCACAGCAAGAAAGTCCTGTGTTTGAACCCCAGGCCATCCCAGGTCCTTTCTGTGTGGAGTTTGCATGTTCTCCACGTGCCTGCGTGGGTTTCCTCCGGGTGCTCCTGTTTCCTCTCACCATCAAAAAGACATGCATGTTAGGGTTAATACTCCTGTCTGTGCCCCTGAGCAAGGCAATGGAAAGACGAACTGGAGTTGGTCCCCGGGCGCTGCAGCTGCCCGCTGCTCCTATACAATAGGATGGGTTAAATGCAGAGAAAACATATCATTGTAACCCAACAACTGTACAATGACAAAATAAAGTGTCTTTCTTTCTTTCTTTCTTTCTTTCTTTCTTTCTTTCTTTCTTTCTTTCTTTCTTTCTTTCTTTCTTTCTTTCTTTCATTTGTTCGTTTCTTGTACTCTGTGCATATCTTTCTGCCTGTGTCTCTTCCTGTCTCTCAGACCAGGAGAGAGGGTTGAATGTCCAACAGCTCAGGGGTTTCCATTGTTTGAAGCCAATAAGCCAAAGTTCTCGTTTTAGCAGGACTTCACTCCTCTCTGACAAGGTTTTTACTTTTAATGTGACTTTAGTGCTGATCTTATGATGGAGGTGGAGAAATAACACTCAGCGGGACGAAACCTTTGCCCCAACCTTGACCCAGCAAACATGCCTCTTTGGGGCCCATGTGGGGCCACTGTGGGCAGGAACAGAGGGCCCACTGTGGGCAGCCCACTGTGGGCCCCGTTACCGGCATGAAATGCGGGGCACGTGTGGGCCCCACACTAAAGGCCCCTGGTGGGGCCCCAGTGGGCTGCCCACAAGTGGACCCATTGTGTGCCCACAGCATGCGCATAGTATGCCCACACTTTGGGCTGGGAGCAGTGGTCCCACACGGGCCCATAGTGCCCCATGTGTACCTGGTATGCTAGTGACATTTATTGACAGCTAGCTCAAAGAAAAAAATGAAGACAATATAAATTATACGAAGAAAGAATTTATTGAAAATTGGAAACAATTGGAATTGAAAAACGAAACTATATACATATTAAATGCTTTTATAAAACAGAACGACAAACATAGAACCACATTTGAACACAATAAGAACATTAAATCTAAAAAAAAAAAACCAAACATTAAATCTATTTATTTTTTGCTCCTTCCTCCGTCTCTATCCCTGGCATTTCTGAGCTCCATTTTGATGGCAGCTTCCACCTCGGATGCTGTGGCCCGGCTGCTTTTTGTCACAGCATCTGAAGAAAACAACAATTGAAATGTAAGTGCACAGTATGAGTTAGCCACAGGTGGAGCATTTAATCTAGCCTGGGATCCATTCACCTGTTGGGGTAGAGGCAAATCTCAAACAGAGATGTCTCGAAACCTGGGCAAGTAAAGCCAAAATTATCTGTATGTTTTTTTATTTAGGTAAACTGACACTTTGATTGTTCCGTGGACTCAGGCGGGGCAAAATTCAAATTAAACAACCCAAATCCAACTTCTTGGAGTATTTAAAGTAATGAGGATTGGCACCACCTCGTGACCAAGCCCAAACTGAACCAGGGCTATAAGCTGTATTTACTTGTGTACTGCTAGAGTGATGGAGTGTGTCAAGTTTATTACTGCACACATGCACAACATGTCAGATGTATTGCAGACTATATGAGACTACAATAAGCTGTTGTGTGTGTATGTTCGCTAAATTTCTGATGGTTCAAAATTATTAAAATTGTAAAGTTATGAGTAATAGTTAATCTGTAATTAAGTTGGTTAAAAAACAGCATGAGCTGCTCTATGGGAACATTTAAGGGACAAAAAATTAACAAAAAAACTAGTGTTATTTCGCTTAACTATAATATTAAACAGCTGCGACAAACCAAAAAGTTGAGACGGTACTTGTCTTGTTGGATGGGCAGTTTTAGTTAAGTACGGGATGGACCGGTTATACCTTGGACAACTTGTTTACATTTTACTGTCATTTTTGCAGAGGTCTGACTATATGCAGCATTGGGCATGGGCGGTAAATAAAAAGTTTGAGTACCGCTTACCCTAAAGCAGTTGTAATCTTAAAACGTTTTAACTGTACTGTCAACAGGGGGTTGACCTCAAAGGTCAAAACTGCTGTGGGCCCCACATGGGCTAATCCACAGAGGGCTCATGTGGGCAAGACTACAGTTGGGCTTGCCCACAGTAAGCCCACATAGGTGCCTCAAAGGGCAAAACTGCTGTGGGCCCCGCATGGGCTGACCCACGGGGCCCACATGGGCTTACTGTGGGCAAAAGCACAGTTGGGCTTGCCCACAATAAGCCCACACAGGGGCCTCAAAGGGCAAAACTACTGTGGGCCCCGCATGGGTTAACCACATGGGGCCCACGTGGGATTAGTGCGGGTTTGCCCCTGCCCACATTGCCCCACAGTAAACCCACACCTGCCCACAGTGGGCCCGCACGGGCATGTTTGCTGAGAGTTACCAGTATAGTTTGCAGGACTAGGGTGCAGGATTGACAGTGTCATTGTTTTTACTGTTTCTCCGTCCAGATGGTTGTGTTCGGGTAATCCCCACCACACATACACACGCACACACGCACGCACGCACGTGTGCACACACACAGGCTCTTCGCTAATCTCCCCCAGAGAATCTGTGCAGGCTTGATCTCGTCCCTTCATGTGAATCTGAATGGCTAGCCTAGCCGCATAGTTTAAGACGCAATCATTTTAACAGCCTAGTCTGCTTAACGGTTAACCTGGTATCTTGTCTCTTCACAGCAGGGATCCTTTTTCTCATGTTAGTTGGTTCAGCGCTGCCAGCGTACAGTGAGACAGTCAAGTCAAGTCAAGTCCATTTTATTTGTTTAGCCCAATATCACAATAAGTGTCTTTCTGTGACTTCTTTTCTGTGGATTATGGATAACTTTTGAGGTGGCTAGATATAAAACGAGAGTGTGCGAGAGAGAGAGAGCGAGCGAGCGAGCGTGAGTGTGAGTGCGTGCGTGCGTGCGTGCGTGTGAGTGAGTGAGTGCGTGCGTGTGTGTGAGTGAGTGCGTGCGTGTGAGTGCGTGTGTGTGAGTGAGTGAGCGAGTAGATTAGGCTAATAAAGTGAAGGGGGTCAAGACAATTCTTAGCGGGAGCTAATTCTGGTGTATGGGACCAATAACAATCAGGTACATTTGTTTTTTGTTGTTGTTTTTTACTTCCTTGACTTGTTTAGTCCTTATCAGTTTTCTTTGCGACCGAGATCGAGCGCCTTTTCTGTGATAGACCTGATAATGTAGTAAGTAGCGTGTGTGAACTTAATATCTTCGTTGTGGTCTACGATTCTGAACAAAATCTTCCACTCGGTGTCTAATGATAGATTTGGAAATGATCACGAGATTTGAGCAACAACGGGGGTCGTCCGTGTTGACAGATTACAGTAAATGTCCCGGGTCACAGGGCTCGTAATGAAAGGGATCACGATGAAATGGCACTTGGAGGTGCACGTCACCATTGACTGCGAACATTCACTTGAGCAGGTTGCTCAAGCAGTCATCCTTTTGTCCGCCGAGTCATCTGAAAAAGGCTGGAAACTGCAGAGACACGAAGGCGGGGACTTTTATCGGTGCAGCGCTGCACTGTTTGTGATCAAACGCGGCTCTCTGGGCGTGCTTCTCTCAACTCTGTTTACATTAAGTCAATAAAGGAGGGTAAAAGTAAAAGAATATTTGCTCAGGGGATCGAAAGCACTGCAGTGTTGGTGACTTGTATTCGCTTGATGCGTTCCGTCTCAAGTGCGATTGGAAACTCATTGTCGAGGCTAAAACGGTTTCCCTTTACCAAAGAGTCTGGTAAGCTGATTTGATATTTACGACAGCTCTTCCAGGTCATTTCTGGGTATCAACTATTATGGCACTCCCAACTAGGAGTACATCCTGACACCTAATGCCGGTGGCTGACAACCATAAAGGCTAATGTTTGAACAGAATACAGACAGGTAGCTGATACATTTACAGATATTTATAGTTTTGTGCGACCTGGTGGAAAAACAAAAATACATGCAAAAATGTCCACAAAGGCACAAAAGAAGTGAAAATGTCCAACCCAGTGTCTCACTCTGACCAACTGTGTCTCTCCCTTTCTTGTGTGTGTGTGTGTGTGTGTGTGTGTGTGTGTGTGTGTGTGTGTGTGTGTGTGTGTGTGTGTGTGTGTGTGTGTGTGTGTGTGTGTGTGTGTGTGTGTGTGTGTGTCCTATCCTGGCCTACCGGACCCCTCTTATGGATCTGCTGCTCTACTAATGGTGAGTTCATGGAAGATTTCCCAAATTTTAATTGTGATTTTTTTTGTTTTTTTTGTTGGAGCTATGGATCAGGACCCAGATCAGGTTGCATACTGTGATGGTTTTCTGTGTCATGTCTATTCCGACCGTTGCTTTGTCACTGTCTGCTTTGGTCTTGTTAACAGTCATTCTGTTGAGGCGGTTTTTGAACTCACAGTCTAATCTGTCTGTTTACAAGCTGTTATATCACTTCTGTGACTCGACTGCCTCAGTCAGTCTTCCTGTTCTCCATGGTGCCTACTGTTATTTTCAGCTAGATTCTGGACTGACATATTGACTTCACAGGCCACGCTACTGTATTTGCAGGTCGATACATTTGTCTCTGCTTTCATTCCAATACAGTGTCCACTGTCAGTCTTTGGCGGTTGTTTTCTACCCCCGCTCGACAGTGGTTGTCAAATCTCCACGCTGCTTTACTCTATAAGCCTATTAGGTGACCTCCTGTAATCTGTGTGTGTACATGTGTGTGAAAGAGGGAGGGAGGGCGAGAGAGAGAGAGAGAGAGAGAGAGAGAGAGAGAGAGAGAGAGAGAGAGAGAGAGAGAGAGAGAGAGAGAGAGAGAGAGAGAGAGAGTTTGATGGAATGACATTAGCGTCGATGCCTGTATTTCTAGTCAAGCAGTATATATTTACAACTTCATATGTTTTAGAAGTCATTTTCAGAGCCTCTTTTCTTTCCTGTAACTTCCCCAGATGAGGCAAAATGGATGCATTTGTTCCTGTAGTTTTTGGGTTCGAGGTCATTGTCAGTTTGACTGACTGCAGCAGCAGGAGCCAGTGTTTGTTTGCGTTCTCTCAGAGAGCGCGGTTACTTTAATTTGCCAAAAATTTGCCAAGGCAAAACAGTTAAATGAAATAGTGACCGGCAGACACACGGCACACAGTGAGGTAGCAGACTGTTAGTGAACATCTGGTACAGGTTCAGTTTTAGCAGGTGTGCAGTTTGCATTACATGTGAGAAAAGAACTATATAAATAAAGTTTGTTATTATTATCATTAGTGGTAGTAGTCTTAGTAATATGAATATATGATTGAACAATTAACGCCTACCAAAATTGATAGAAATGGAGAAATAGTAATTCAAGGGCCTTGTTCTAAATATTCGCTGTCAATTCTAATTCAATAACCTTTTCTGTTGTATGACTTTTGTCGACGGGTAAATGGTGGGATGGGCTGGTGGTTAGTGAGGCTGTTCCCAATGGACAAATCCCCTTCTAGATTCTCTTGGAGCCAAAATGGTCCCTGTCAAAGAATCACTAGGCAAGCTGAACTAACCTAAATGGAGGAAAATACAGAAATCCCTCCAAGGGGGAAGTGCTTTCTTTCTTGTTTAGTGGGCTTCAAGCCTTGGTTATGTCAAACAAATGTATCACTTTTAGGAACTATTATGTCACAGCCCTACACTTCCACGTCTTGCTCTTTAGCACCTATGCTCACTCCTATGCGCAGTGTTTCATTTAACCTTGTTCCATTGTTTATCAATGTTTAATGTTCAATTGTTGCTGTTAGATTACTGATGCTATTATTAACGCTTAATGTTTCATCAAACGTTAAGGTATTATTCAATTGTTTCATAGATTAAACAGTGTTCAGAGAACAAGTTTCACCTCTCTCCTTCTTACTTCTATCTATCTATCTATCTATCTATCTATCTATCTATCTATCTATCTATCTATCTATCTATCTATCTATCTATCTATCTATCTATCTATCTATCTATCTATCTATCTATCTATCTATCTATCTATCTATCTATCTATCTATCTATCTATCTATCTATCTATCTATCTATCTATCTATTTAGCGAAATTAAACTTAACTGATGAAGTAGTAACATCACAAAGAAAGGGATTGTAAACGCTATCCCAAACACTAGCGCAGCGACCAGTAATAACTGCTTTAATTCGCTAGGGGGCGATGACGAACCGCGGCGGCACTTCCACATCTGCGACGACCAACGAAAAACTGACACAGTAGGCCGACCAATCACGTCGCATAATCCGATACTGTAACAGCTCTCGGCCTATGAGAACCGCCGGAAAGATGTTTTTCACTGTAAGAGGCGGGTCTTGAGTATGATTGACGTCGCAGGCGTTGAGCCCTTGCCAGATTTCCAGTGTGGGATATCGGATTTGAGACTCTCGGAGGCTGAGATAAGGACGTGTTCTCCGGAGAGGGAGAGAGTCAGAGGCCACGTTTTTTGGGGGGACAAAAAAAGTTTTCTTCACAACATTGGTGGAAATCCAACCAGGTAAACATTAATTTGCGCTCCGCACACCACGTGATTACTACACTACACTAGCGGCTACAGCTGTGTTGGTGATGTTTTGGATTAATTTCGCGAAATAAACCCGTCGACGTCGGAAGTGAAATGTGTTTTTCCGTCAACAACACCATCACGTTGTTGTTGTGATTGTGTATTCTGGTGCTACTGGAAGCACACCAGCTAACCAACTAGTCGCTGCTCTCTGCAACAGTCAATCCAGCCTCGGCAGAGCCTCACAACTGAAATCCGCTATTCAGCGCCGCAGCCATACACATTTAATAAATGCAAAACATATCTCCCATGTCGTCGTATGATATTTTAAACATTTTACGCTGTTTTATTTGTTACACCTGATGTGTTTTTAATGCGTGGGGCCATAAAGGTTTCTCGGAATATACATGTTCAATGTTACCCCACGTTTTTACATGAGTAGACATACCTGCGTTGCTAATAGATCGCGTTCCCTCGTACAGGAGGACAACTGGCAGTAATGTAACGTTAACGGTCGTCGCAGGCTATGTTGAAGGGCAGTGATGGCATTTATGATCGTTTCAGTGGACAGTAGTCTGCATATTTCCCTTGTGTCGTCTGTTTACTACGTGGGTTGCTCGGAAATAATCTCGTTTCAGCATCTTTTTTTTTTTTTTACGTCGCTTTGTCTTTTGTGGAGACGGTGTTTCTCCCACATGGGTTCGTTTGTGTCGGCTCACCTCTTCCGGCAGCTAGACTCCTTTCGTCCCGCTTCTTTCATTCAGCAGCGATGGAAATCTAAACGGTTTTACTTCTTCAGATGAATTAAAATGGATATTGCTTTGCAGACGTCTGAATGAAATGGTTGAACGTTGCTAACCGGGTTTGATTCGGGGCTTGCTGGCAAGAGCTAGACTTGGTTCGTATTTTGGGATGGGCTGTGTCCAGTTATGGAGTCGGTGGCTAACATTTTCAAACGCGCAACCCATCCCAGCCACAATTAACAATATTTGCAGAATAGTAGGTAGACTTTCATAAAAAAAAAAATTCCCCCTTGAGAGTTGATTAAGTAAAAAAATGGCGTTCACTTTTAATGGTTCATCTCTACACTAAAGGACTATAAAAGCTTGGAAATGGGGTTAAACTTTGACACGTTATGTGACACCTTAGCCAAGTTTAGATGGTTTTACCCTCCATTACTACGTCCCAGTTTGCGAAAGCCGCCCTCTAGCCTTCTACCAACACCACTGTGTGTGTAATAACTAATAGATTGGGCTGCACAGTGTAGTGGTTTTCAAAAATTTAGTGATGTTCAAAGATTTAGTGATCGAAAAAAAGTTAGTGGTATGGAATGAATTAAATGGCGAGGATTTCAAATGATGTATTTTTATAATGGTGATGCCCATCTCTTATGGTAATGCTGACTTACTTATTTTCTTGCACCTACCAGTGACCCCCCCCCCCCATAGTTTGATGGTGGTATTACCAATATATTACCAATTTCGTTGACCTACAGTTGAAACTACACAGTTGATGGAGTGAATTACGGGTTGTATGAGCTATAATTGTTGAATCTTTGGCTCTTGGAAAGCCATATGTCTGTGTGTACACACATGTGTCTGTCCTGGTCAAATCCATAAAAGCCATACATTGTTTGACAGATGGCAAGGGGCTCAACTAGTACACAGATGAATAAGCAGACAGACAACCTGACAGTGAGACAGGCAGACAGATTTGACTGAGCTCAGATGGCCCATGAGATTTTACTAACCTGTTATCAGTTAGTGTCACTCACAATTCTTACATTTACCGCCATCAGTGCTTATAAAATCAAGGCTATGTTCACACTGACCCAGCTTTGCTAGGATTAGAGGTGCTTGGCAAGCATATCTTTATGCTTTGTTATATTCTGTGATAGCTGTATGATGACAGTAAGTTTCACAAGCGCTTGGCTGCAAGTTGCGTATGGGAATTTGGTGTTTCCTGTGTGCTGCAGCATTCAAAAGGTTGAGAAAGACTTAGACAAACAGACACCCCAATATCAGCGCATCTGGCACCACATCAAGCATATTAGCATCCACCCTCCAAATCTAACCCCCCGAGCTTTTTGTGTGTGTGTGTGTGTGTGTGTGTGTGTGTGTGTGTGTGTGTGTGTGTGTGTGTGTGTATGGAAAACCCCAACTAACTAGTCATCACCCACATTGGTATTACCTAGATGTAGTGTATGTTGCTCTTCTCTTCTTTTCTCTTGAGGGTAATTGCGTTTGTCAGAAGAATGAGAGGAGAGGAAAATGAGGCACTAGTTTGCAGCCTGTTCACCATTGCTGTTGATGGTGGTATATGCATATTTGTTATGACTAAAACTCAATCTTGCTGAACCAAACTCATCTCACTGGTGAAGTCACCCCACCTAAACCCTTAAACCAAAGGAAGCCCTGCCAAATTAGTAAGTGATATAATGAAGTTACCCATCCATTCAACCATATTTGTAGCTGGGCTATTATGAATGCAAACTGCCAAAATGAGTAGATGAAATTTCCGTTGACCATCCATCTATCTCTACTACTAGAGGTTCCTTTATCCTGTACATATTATTCCCAATGCTCAGTGGTTTCCTGCATTTTTATTTTGTGCTGATTATTATACATTTGGTCATGTGTGTGTGTGGGGGGAGGTTGGTTGGTTTGTGTATCTGTTTGCAGCTAATCTGACATACTACCGAACCTATCATCCTGAAATTGTTTTTGCGTAGTTATGACTGTATGATCAAGAACCTCTCGTGGTTGCAGTGATTCAAAACCTTTGAAAATTGTTTGTTCTCGCTACTGCTGCCTCCTCTCTTCATTTCCTCTATAGCTCACTCAACCAGTGCCGCTCTCTGTTGCTGCCTGATCTAAGTCAATGGTGCGCATCACATCTACGGTTGACTCAGATCAGGCAGCAACATGATCAAAAGTCAGTAAAAGAATTTTGGTAATCTAAAATGCGTAAGTTATAAAGGAACAGCTGGCTCTAGGTTGCAGTCAGAACAGGAAGTGTTGCATATTCTTGTCGCTGCCCGATCTGAGTCAACCGTAGATGTTAGTCGTGCATGCGCGAGTGTAAAAGGTTTATCCAGCTTTATTATATACTATGAAAATAAAGACAGGGTTAAGGTTAGATCAATAGCAGACCTTTTCTTTTTGGAAACTGCAAGTTTATATTGGTTTTGGTTGCATTCGTGTGAGAGTCCGCCTAGGAGGCTGCATGTCCACAGGCTGACCGGCAAAATATTTTTATTAGGTAGGTTTTTTAGCTTGAGTGCTGCATATTGAAAACTTTCCATATTTCCCGTTCAATCGACTTGGGCGCTGTGCAAAAGTCTTATAATGGCAGGAAAAACACTTGTTTTTTTCTGTCTGTATGTGTGTGTATATCAGTGCTAATCTCACATTCTACCTGTCAGCCTAATAATTTTTGTGCACAGTTATGACTGTATGTTCAAGGACCTCTCGTGGTGGCGGTGATTCAAAACCTTTCAAAAACCTGTTTTATACTGCAATTGAGTGCTAACTCCTCAGCTATTTTTTCGCCCAAGTCTAAGCACTGGACAAGGGGAGATGCGCAGGTAGTGCCTCTATATTTTCCGTTCTCCCAGCAGGCAAAAAAAGGAGTGGTTTGTTGCCAAGTCCATGGGCAGATACGCCTGGTGAGGATCTTCACTCTACTGAGTGCACTCTTCTTGATTCCATTGTTTCAATCTGTTTGTTAGTCCTAAATCATAAACAGACACATGAATTATAGTGGTCAGAATGGAACAATATGGCTGTTCAGTTCCTTACACATTTTACCATAGTGGAGTTAAAGACCTCTTACCCTTCTACAAACAGTTGGCGGTGGAAACAAAACTGCAAAAAATAGATGTAGAGTAGTGCTGCACTATATGGAATATGTTATGATAATCATGTGAAATTTTACAGAACGGACTGGCGGCCTGTTCAGGGTGTCTCCCCGCCTGCCGCCCAATGACTGCTGGGACAGGCTCCAGCATCCCGCGACCCCAATTGGGATAAGCGGCTTGGATAATGGATGAATATCTACTTACATATGCAAATATGCATGTTTAGGAACCCAACTGTGGTTCACGACAGTGAGCTGTTTGATAATGTAAAGTATCATATTGAATCCAAACTAATTTTCAATGTCAGTCTCAAATATTTCAGATCTAATTTTGTGAGAAATTTTCGATTAGCTAATCTTACCATTACGTTACCATTACCGTTTATTTAAACTGGAAAATTTTGTATCACGATATGAAAATATCTTAATTTCATCTTGATACAATACCGTTGCAAGACAGTAAAAAAAAAAAAGAAGAGTTATTGCCCAGCCCTAATTTTTAGATGTGTATTCATATATTCATAGGGAAGTGACACACTGCTACACTGCTTTGCCCTTCTCTTGGTGTAGCGTATCTTTATTTAGTGGTCCTGTTCTTGTTGAGAGACTCACAGGATGTGAATACTGGGGCTCTGTAGAGCGGCTTCAGTCAGCTTCACTAATGAGAGGCCTTAATTGGTTGTTTGGTAGGAGAATCTCCTCATTAAAGATAGCTCGAATTTAAACTAGGCTAGCCAGAATGAAGGCATAGCGCTAGGGTCATGCAAAAGCCATGTATCTTTATGCATTTGATGAAATGTTAATTACTTATTAGTCCTCTTGCCAGCTTCCAAGCTCATACAAAATTCTCTCCATATTGATGAAGGCGCATTAGAGACACATTTTCTGCAGAATGTAAGCTGTTACATGTCATGATGAAAGATCTCTCCTTAAATGCCATTGGTTGTGGGGAACAGAATCAATCCCGTTTCCTTCCCCCTGGCTGCTTTAGAGCGTAGTTGAATGTGTGTGCTGTGATGCAAGGACTCATCTGACATAAAACCAATACGTTTATGTATTGGGGAGAGTTGATTAAACCGTATGGTACCTTGTGTTTGTGTTTTTCCCCCCTCACACTTTCACATGCAGTGGGCCGCAGTGAGGCTAGCGTGGTGTGTGGGGAGATGTTCCTCTCAGTTTGTGGTGCAGGTCCCCGTGATGGCAAGCATCTGTCCTGCTGTAGTGTCATGGTGCAAACACCGAATCCCTACCCGCACCAGTTTTGCCACTTTGCTGCTGACCCTGAACAAAGAATTCGCATGCTGGTTGTCCCAGTGATTGTGTCCCATCATTTTTGCTGTGATAATTACTCACAGTACAGGTTCACCTCCTGCTGTCACTCGCCCTGAGAGAGAGAGAGAGAGAGAGAGAGAGAGAGAGAGAGAGAGAGAGAGAGAGAGAGAGAGAGAGAGGTAGAACAAAAAGGCAAATTAGATAGTAAGAGAGTAAGGAAGATGAGTAGCAGAGCGTGATGAGATTGAGTGGCACAGAGAGAGAGAGATGAAGAGAAAGGAGAGGAACAAAGAGAGGAAGCGAGTGAGATGGCTAGAGAGAGAGGGATGGAGGGGGAAAGAGAACGGAGACTGAGTGAGAGTGACAGAAAGAGAGAGAGAGAGAGAGCGATATTGCCTAACCATTCGGAAAGGCTATGGGAACATCCCTGTGTGGATTTGTGTGTGTGTGTGTGTGTGTGTGTGTGTGTGTGTGTGTGTGTGTGTGTGTGTGTGTGTGTGTGTGTGTGTGTGCGTGTGGGTCCTGACCCTGTCTCTTCAACAGGGACTGTCACATCATCTCGCTCACAAACACATTTGTGCACAGATAACCTTTAGTCCCACGTACTTTCTCTCAGATTGTGTTTATGTGCATTTTGTATATGTGGATATCGGCGAGCGAGGTAACGACAGTGACCCGTTGTCATTGTGGAACTGGGTTTGAGTAAGCCAATAAACAATGAGGACAACTCTTTCCATTTTTTTTTTGGTTGAAACTACAGGTCATGGTTAATTACAAGGTCGCAACCAGCAGCCACACATCTCATTTTCAATGAGAAACGCTTACAATGTCATTGCAGCAAAGAGCTTTTGCTTCTCTCTCACGTTGTATCCAGGCAAAAAGAGAAAAGATGAAAATAAGCAACTCGAATCCAAAAATGTCTCGACTTTCATTTGGTTTTAATGTCGACTTGTGAATTTGTTGACCGCTTGTGCTGCATCGTACAAAGATGTGGCTGTGACTGCAAACCACAGTCCACTTTTCTGCGCCGGGTCGCTCGTGGCGACTGCGGCACGGTCGCCTCCTTCAGACGGACATATTTTACAGTGCAGCAGTCAGCCGTGACCGATTCGTATTAGCCTCTAGCTTTCAGTGCTGGTTGGCTTGACCGCACCGCAGGACTGGTATTCACACAGAGAAGATCAGAGAGACATGGATGAAAGGAAACTGTAATGCAATGTTCTGCTTATTACTGAGCGAGAGAGATGTGAAGGGTGTGTGTGACGGAGGACGAGAGGAAGAGTGGAGGGGCATGGAGTGGGAGGGTAAAGGGGTAGACGTTAGAGAGAGGGAAAGAGACAAGAGACCCAGGGAGGGAAATAGAGAGGTTACGTGTGTGTGTGTGTGTGTGTGTGTGTGTGTGTGTGTGTGTGTGTGTGTGTGAGAGAGAGAGAGAGAGAGAGAGAGAGCGAGAGAGAGAGTGGCAGAGAGAGAGCGAGAGAGAGAGAGAGAGAGAGAGAGAGAGAGAGAGAGAGAGAGAGAGAGAGAGAGAGAGAGAGAGGGTGGATGAGTGGGTGTGGGGGCAGAGAAAGAGAGAGAGACTAGCCATTCTCAGTCAGTGTCCTGTTCTGAAAGAAGCGATAGAAAGAAAGAGGAAGAGAGTGTGGCTTTGGCAGGGAGCCAAACATAGTTAAAAACAGATTAATCAGCAGAGGGTCACATTCTCACACAGAGAGAGAGAGAGAGCGAGAGACTGAACAGAGCGGGACATTATTGATAATTAATGCTTTGAAACAATGAGTGACATGCAAGAATATGATCAATAGACAATCATGCATCTGAAATACTATCGGATCCCAAAATTAATTGTTTTTCATCCTGTTTCATAGTGTCAGATTCAGCTTTTGAAGAAGAAATATTGACAAGATCCCAGAAATCTAATTCCTTTCTATGTCAACAACTAGGCTTATTTTTTCTTATATAATTATACTTCACAATTTGCACTTGTTATCATTCATCCTAGCTGATAAGACTGTGAATCATCAAAAGACAGTGTTCTAGGAGTTATTGATCACAATGTAGATCATAAGGCTTTTAATCAAATGGATAATAGATCGGATGTACGGAGGACATACAAGAATTGTATGGTTTGTTTTTTTTTTTGGCAACTTAATATCCGAAAGGAACCAATGTTCTCTTTAGATAACTGGAAATAATTTCTGACTTTTCCTCTTTTGATCATTCATTTATCCATATCAGCCTTGAAGATGTCAGGGTGAACCTGGGAAAAGGAAGGAGGAGGGGGGAGAGAGGGGGAATGAGGAACAGTTGTTAGTGCAGAAAGACAAAGAGGGAGCAGTAAGGAGGGGGGGGGTGAAAAGTGAGAGGTGGTGGGAGAAACCGAGCCAACTACTCATCAGTGGCCAATTGGAAGCTCTCAAGGTAAAGAGCTTAGTACATAGGAACCTGGCGAACTCTACATGTGCATGTGTGTGAGAGAGAGCGAGAGAGGGGGAGACAGAAAGGGGGAGCGAGGGAGGAATCATAGAGATGTTCACTTTTGTTTGGACAGTTTTCCACAGGCCATGTCCTTGTTTTGGACATGGGAGAGGGCGGGACCAATACAATGAGTCAAGTGATCAAACAAGTGTTTTTTGTATTTTTTCCAAATTTGAAAAATGTTTAAAGGCAAGTTTTCAATAAATCTGAACAATTGAATCGAGTGACAAAAATACGGGATAAGCAGAAGTCAGAACTGTAGGCTGTTAGAGAGACAATGTGTTGGAAAAAGACATGAGAATGGAGAGAGAGATTGGGGATCAGTGGAGGGAAAGAATCTCCCTCATCCCTGTACTTCCTGTTTCCTGTTTGAGGTCACTGACCAGAGGCCTGGGACTGGTTGATACCAGGACATTCAAGAGTCTTGGTCATCTTCATTACAGCTCTGCTTAGGAAGAGCTGGTCGTTACAGGTGTGTGTGTGTGTGTGTGTGTGTGTGTGTGTGTGTGTGTGTGTGTGTGTGTGTGTGTGTGTGTGAGTGCGAGAGAAATGTTCTGTCTTTCTGAACCTAATGTGCTCCCAGTAATAGGCAAGAGGTAATGCATGTTTTATTATCTGTTTGTACGTAAGCGTTGGAGGTTAGATATAGGTAAATTTAAAGTTGGACAGGGCCTTCAGTGGTCAGGAAATGACTGCAAGTGTGGGTGTATTTGTACATGCCTTTATGCATACATGCATGCGTGGGAACTTGCGCATTTCTGACCAGTTCAACTATAGAGTATAATTCCTGTACTACAGACCAAAGTTACCGCGTTACATCTCCCGTCTTGGGGATATGCTGCACATCAACTGTTATTTTTTAAGGAACGATACAAGCAGCTTTTAGCAGAATAGCATTTCTTTTCCAGGGGCTGTGCAAAACCTCAGATTTATACAGGTAGCAAGCAAGCAAGCAAAATGTTATTATATAGCACTTTTAAAAGCACACAAAGTGCTCTCAAGTCAATACACAATTATAGGTACGTAGCTATAGTTAGTAGGTTTTAAATTGTGTTAGAAGCTCTCAGTGCAAAAAAGATCCCGTTTGACTTCAGCTTTAGTTAAAATAAGTTCCGAGCTGATAAAAACTTTCACGTTACCTGCACGTTTGTAACAGCTTGTCTCCGCTCATCTGGCTAAGGCACCTTTGCCGTCATGATTGTGGTCCAAATCGTGACCACAGTCATGTTTTTGTTTTTGTTTTTTGTCAGTAATGAGAGCCATGATGCAAAGAAACCATCAGCACCTGTTTTTGCTGCCCTCTTTGGGACATATGTTACCGTGGCAACACCACGCCCACCTGTGTCGAGAGAAACCACGTGTGTTCGTGAACAGCACATCGTTCGTTCTTTCTCTCGCTCTCTCTCTCTCTCTTTCACACACACACACACACACACACACACACACACACACACACACACACACACACACACACACACACACACACACACATTCTGTGTTGTTGGTTTATGCTTGCTTCCTCTCACTCGTTCTGCTGCTCCCTCTCCCTCTCACATACAGAGAAAACTGTTTCTTCTTCATGTGCATGTGCACTTGCCTGACCCACCCATAATCTCTCTCTCTCTCTCTCTCTCTCTCTCTCTCTCTCTCTCTCTCTCTCTCTCTCTCTCTCTCTCTCTCTCTCTCTCTCTCTCTCTCTCTCTCTCTCACACACACACACACACACACACACACACACACACACACACACACACACACACACGGCTGACTGCCCAAATCATTGAATAGGGGAGTTTAGTAGTTAACAATAGTAGTTATGAGCTGACCTATTATTCTCACAGAAAAGCAGAGAATGTAAAAAAGGGAGGGAGAGAAAGACAGAGAGAGAGAGGGAGAGCGGGCGGTTGGATGGGGGTGGGGAGACAAATGGAGAGAGGGCGTGGAGAGAGCTCAGAGTTTAATCGTGCAGAATAGAAGCTGCTGCGGCTAAGTGCATCTGAATGTCTCGAATGTAAAACAAGAAGAGCAGAATATCAGGAGTCCGTATGCCTGTTGGACTCTTGTGGTCAAGGAGAACAGAGTGCAGGCAGTAATGTCCCTGTGATGTTGAGGAGCTCGCCACTGTTGACTGCAACAGAATGGAAACTTAGTAATTGAATCAATTAGTCAGGAAAAATGTGACTATTGAAGTGACCTGTTATTTGCTATGATGACTGGCCGCTGAGCCGGAGAGACGCATGACTTGGCAATTTGTTTAATTTGAGATCTTCTATTTTTTTTATTTGATTTGTCTTTCTATAAAATGCCATAAAAACTGGAACGAGGGGGGATTGAGAATGTCATAATCAATCACAGCTATGTGGCAAGAAAGAGAGAGAGAGACAGAGGGAGAGAAAGACAAAGAGATGCAGCCAGACGACAAACAGGGATAATCCTGTGTGTAATCCTCATTTTGAGGGTCGGAGGGCAGTGTAAGGGACAGGGATGCTTGGACATTTAACACCATGTGAATGTGTGTAATTGTCATTGTGTGCATGTGTTGTTGTGTGTGTGTGTGTGAGAGAGAATGTGACAAAGGACATTACCACAACTGAGAATTTGCACTCATGTATGTGTGTGTTTATGCATGTGTATCAATCACCATGTGTATTTGTGAGTGTGCGTCCACATGCTTGTTTTTGTGTGCATGTGTGCGTGTGTCAATAAATATGTCATTACACGTCGTCAGGGCTCTACGGTGTGAGTAGTTCACTTGCAATTTGCCCCTAACGATAGATTCGTGCAAGCTGGAAAATAATTTACGAGCACAGTGTGCGAGTAAAGATTACAACCTAGCGTAGCCAGTCAGGGACAAGCGTGTTTAAAGAGCATCTCAAAGACATGGCTAAAAATGAAGCCCGTTATTTTTTTTTCTTCCTTTTGAGCGAAAAAGAGACGAGGAGAAAGAGGGATTTGCGAGGTTTAACTGACGAGGCGTCGCGAGGAGTGTTGTGGAGGAACTGAACCGAATCACTCCCCAAAGTGATGCGTTTGTTCTGTCAATTCTGCCGAGCGTTCAGTCAGTTGCGAGCGAACGTGCAGGGATACACTCATTCGAGTCATATGTTTTGGGGGGTGTTCAGGACAGCAAATACACAGCTGATTGGGGTTGCTAACATTTCGCTGCAATGATTCAACAACATTGGTCTTGGACTGCAATCCAGATATATGACATTATCTAGATTTTTTTTCTCCCATTTTTTCTCCCTGTTAAAGGGTTGTTTTTTTTTTGTTTTTTTTTTAGGGAGGTGTCCTTTATCCGATGCGATGGTCTCAGGACAGCATGTTGTGTTGCAGTAAAGCCCCCTGAGGCAAATTTGTAATTTGTGATATTGGGCTGTACAAATTAAATGGACTTGACTAGATTTATATTACATGCATTTGGTAACATTTAACAATACTACACGTGTCCGTGTAGCATAGCGGTCTGTTCTGTTGCCTACCAGAATGTGGATCGCCGGTTCGAATCCCCGTGTTATCTCCGGCTTGGTTGGGCGTCCCTACAGACACAATTGGCTCTGTCTGTAGGTGGGAAGCTGGATGTGGGTATGTGTCCTGGTCGCTGCACTAGCGCCTCCTCTGGTCGGTCGGGGCGCCTGTTCGGGGGGGAGGGGAACTGGGGGGAATAGCACGATCCTCCCACGTGCTAGTCCGCCTGGTGAAACTCCTCACTGTCAGGAGAAAAGAAGCGGCTGGTGGCTCCACATGTGTCGGAGGAGGCCTGTGGTAGTCTGTAGCCCTCCCCGGATCGACAGAGGGGGTGGAGCAGCGACCGGGACGGCTCGGAAGAGTGAGGTAATTGGCCGGATACAATTGGGGCGAAAAAGGGGGAAAATTCCAAAAAAAGAAAACAAACAATACTGTACATAGTGCCACGCGTGTGTGTGCGTGTGCGCACACATGCGTGTGGCATTGTTAAAATGCAGTGTCAATATTGTAAAATTTTATTTCAATGTTTCAAAAAGTTGTCTGAGTGCATCAGTGTTAAAGGGAAAACTTCCAAATGTTTTAAAAAGCTCTTTCAATATTTTATTGAAAAAGCTGTGTTTCAACATTTCAGTGTTTTAAAAAGCTATGTCAGCGTTGTGTTAAATATTTTAGGGCCCATGTCTGGTGTCTAGATACTAGGGTCGTCCACAGCACATGGTTGTCGTCTATGTTTATGCATGTGTCATAACATGGCAGATGGACAGATGGAATATCACAGATTAGGATTGTGTGTGTGTGTGTGTGTGTGTGTGTGTGTGTGTGTGTGTGTGTGTGTGTGTGTGTGTGTGTGTGTGTGTGTGTGAGTGTGTGTGTGTAAAGGGGCTGAGGAAAAAGAGAGTGACACCCCAAAAGATGAAAAACATCTGGGTTGTTGAGCTAATACACTGTGTCCACCTCCTCCCACCCCACCCCCCCCAAAACACTCACGCATACAAAACATTGCCCACGCCCTGGCCGATGCTCTTAACATGATGACATAAGAGTTCTTTCTTTCTTCTGTTTCTGCTTTTCTCCTTTTCCACGGACCCAGAGACTGATGTACGCACGCACAAACACAACAGCTGTGAGATGAGTAGCCCCCCTAATGGGTGTGGCACATTAGCGGGAAGAGGGGAGGAGCGCTGAGGGGAGGGATGTAGAAGTGGTGGTCTTTGTATTCCTACCATGTAATATCAATATGAAATCTTCTGTACTCTGATATGCTGTTGGGCATAGTAATAATCTCCATTGTCCTCTCAGTGGACCATCAGTAATCTGTTTTTTTTTTCTGTGTTAATCTCTCATCTCCATGAGGATTTATTGTTGTCGTCTACGAATGCGGATGTCATGGCAACCATTCCCTCCGCCTCCGATGTCTGTCCCCAGAGAATGTTGTACGTGTGTGTGTGTGGGGGGGGGTCATCTCTGCTTTTGATACTACGTACTTAACATGCAACCAGGTTCTTCAGCTGTTAGTTTATGATCTCTCTTTATTAAAGGTTTTTCACTTTGTAGGTCTCTCTCTCTGTCCTAAAGTTGTATCTCCCAGCCACAGCCCTGGGCAGGAAGTTGTGTTTGCTATGGCAACACCCTTTAAAGCCAAGACAGAGAGCAATAAAGTTGGAGTGATAAACCTGTGTGTGTGTGTGTGTGTGTGTGTGTGTGTGTGTGTGTGTGTGTGTGTGTGTGTGTGTGTGTGTGTGTGTGTGTGTGTGTGTGTGTGTGTGTGTGTGTGTGTGTGTTGCAGCCAGTATGTTTGGATATGAGAGTCAGCAGTGCTTCTGCGGCAGTGCCAACTGATGGTCATGAATCAAAAGGAAAAAAACGCACTAAATTCACGAATGCCGTCCCAAATGCATGATTTGAAGAAGTGCGTCAGGCAATGGGGTCAACAATGTAATCACTAAATAACATTTCATATCAGTTGATCAACATAGTTATTATGAAATCTCTGTTTGTGTGGTTTTTTAGAGGTTACTTTCTTAACTGATTGAGAGCCCAAGAGAGCGAAGAGAGCAAAAGGTAAATAATTTACTGCAGAACAAACATAGATCTTTGGTGGCCTGTCTTTTCAAGGCATCACTGTGTCACATTTGTGATGTCTTTTTTTTTGTTGCTTTTTGTCTAGGTAAAGCGTGTTAATTTAAACGCTGGTAGCCTGTAATATTGTTTTCTGCAGAAGTTGACTGGTTCTCAGGGGTTGACTACCAGCGATTGATCAGCTGTCAAATTATTACTGCCTCTACTGCCGTATCTCTCCACGCTTATTTTCTCTATTCTTCATGCTTATTCCTCTCATCTCATTCCCTAGCTGTCTCACACATGGCCATTGTATCGTAACAGGAATCGTGACGAGGCTCTATGATTTGCCCCTTGCACTCCTGTGGTTTGTAACGTTGTGTTGGACGAGACATAGGCAACCATGTGCTATGAAATGCTAAGAGTATGCAGGATGCAGATCATCGATTAGCACACTTTCTGCCAGAGGAAAGACTATCCAGTAAAATCATCTGGCCTGGGTACCTGTTGGAAGGAAAACCTGCGTACTCTTGGCAGTCCGTTGTACATGATTGCTTATGTGTGGTGTAGGAACAGCAGCTCCTGCCATTAAAGGTGCAGCCAGCGACTCTAAACCAATGCACTTTTTGACAAATTCAGCGAATATCCGTCCGTTCTGTGTGTGCACTGGAAAAACTCACTCTATTCGGACATGTGATGTGTCAAAATGTTCGCCAAATTCTTGTGACACTCAGGAGGTAAAAATCTAAACTGTGCGATGTGTAGTTTTTGAGATACGAGCGTTTGTTTGGAGGGTGTGAAATGCAGGGAATAGAAGGGGTGTATTTGTTTGGCTGCTGAGTTCAAACATCAACAATCTTTCTCCAGATTCGCTGACCCCATCTTTGGCAGACTGTAGAAGTCCCAAAAAATAAAATGTGAATGATGTGTGTTTCCGTTACATCGATTTAAGCGAATAAAACCCTGAACGTGGTTTTCTATGTCCTCCGTCATATGGCCGTACGTCCACCCTCACCAGAAAGATGGACCGGTTAATATGAAGAAACAGCTGATCATATCATTAAATTCTGTTCGCATTTCATTTTTATTCAGAAGACGCATTTCTATCAGCCATTTAGCTTAAAAACCGCCTCAAGCAAGTGGTACAACTTCTTTTGCGATATGAAGGGGGAGCGTGTCTATGTTCGCTCAACCCTATTTCACTGACCTTACCTAAACTCAACCTAACCTAGCTTAACTCAACTCAACCTCAACCTCTAACTAACCCTAACCTTAACCCAATGCTTAACTTAACCTAACCTGGGCGTCCGGGTAGTGTAGCGGTCTATTCCGTTGCCTACCAACATGGTGATCTCGGTTCAAATCCCCGTGTTACCTCCGGCTTGGTCGGGCATCCCTATAGACACGACTGGCCGTGTCTGCGGATGGGAAGCCGGATGTGGGTATGTATCCTGGTCGCTGCACTAGCGCCTCCTCTGGTCGGTTGGAGCATCTGTTCGGGGGGCAAGGGGTACTGGGGGGAATAGTGTGATCCTCCCATGTGCTATGTCCCCCGGCGAAACGCCTCACTGTCAGGAGAAAAGAAGCGGCTGGCGACGCCGCATGTATCAGAGGACACATGTGGTAGTCTGCAGCCCTCCCCGGATCAGCAGAGGGGGTTGATCAGCGACCGGGATGGCCCGGAAGAATTGGGTAATTGGCCGCATACAAAATCCAAAAAAAAAAGAGAAAAGTAAGCTAACCTTAACGGATCGCTAACCTATTGGCTAGCTAACCCGCAGGACTGAGGGAACACAGGACTGACCTCATGTGAGAGGATGTTTAATCGGATTTTGCAATTTCCGTCCGGTTTTCTAATGCAATATTTTATGATGCACATAAAAAATGCTTTGATGGAAACGCAGCTGTTGGGAATACCATGGCCAAGGTTTAAAAGGGTGTGTGAGAGAGAGA
This sequence comes from Lampris incognitus, assembly GCF_029633865.1. Taxonomy (NCBI): domain Eukaryota; kingdom Metazoa; phylum Chordata; class Actinopteri; order Lampriformes; family Lampridae; genus Lampris; species Lampris incognitus. Next base: position 27,244,887 of record NC_079225.1, read on the forward strand.
CATAATAAGAGAAGGAGACGGAGGTGTTTTGAAGGGAGCAGGCGAGAGATGAATGAGATTTTTACAGATTTTTCTGTGTGGTCTGTCTCTTCTTGCTAACACACACAGTGGGTGGGGTCTCTCTCCCTCTCCCTCTCCCTCTCTCTCTCACTTGCTCTCTTCCCGTCTTTCTCTTAAGTGTCATCTCTTCCAGTAACCTCGTTTTCTCCCTCATCCAGCCCTTTCTCTCTCCCCTCTCCTAAAGCCCATCACACACCCCCTCCTGTTGCCCTCTCTGTCCTTCTCTCTCACTCTGTCTTCCTCTCACTCACATTCTCTCTCTCTGTCTCTCCGTCTACCCACCTCTCTCTCGCTCTCTCTCTTTCTCTCTCTCTGCCCTCATTTTTCCAAGCGGTGGTCCCTGGAGGAAGCAGACGCAGAGCAGAGAAGGAGAAAGGCAAGGAGATGATGGAGGAGTGAAAATGGGAGTGACAGTTTGTAGGGCAGGCGCAGACTCGGAGCTGTGAGACCAAAGACGAAGAAGGAGGGAAGGAAAGAAAGGGAAGTAGGGAGAGCAGAAAGTGAAATTAAGTCAGAAATACAGACAGGTAGAGAAAGGCTGAGGAAACCGTCAGAGAGAGGAAACGGAGCGAAAACAGGAGGTGAGAAGAAAGAAGGACGAGAGACAAAAGGACAAGAGCTACAGTGCATGTGTGAGAGAGAGAGAGAGAGAGAGAGAGAGAGAGAGAGAGAGATACACACACACAGCATTAGGTAAGACCTTCATCCATCCACTCATTCATCTTTTCATCCACTGATTCGGTCATTTAGGAACAAGAAGTGATAGGGTTGTGTGTGTGTGTGTGTGTGTGTGTGTGTATTTGATTGTTGACTGTGACGGGATAATATTAGGACTACGTTTCACTCAGCTGGTTGAAAACACAAAGATGGGGTGGATGGGTGGGTGTTTCAACTGTCGAGGCGTCCTTCAGTAAAACAAGGAGGTGTAGTGACCAACGGGAGCAAAGTTAAAGAATAGTGCCAGTGTTATTGAGCACTTCATCAGAAGGCTGCATGGACGTTGTTTGCCTGCGTGAGTGTCGCTCTCCCTTCTGTTTGCTGAATACTCGGCCGGAGTAGTTTCAGAAAGTAAATTATTTGTGGTGATGGGCTATATAATGTGACTGACCACTGCACTGACTTTTATGTTAGCAAGGGAGACAGTTTGCCATCTCCTGGGCTTTCTTTAAAACAAGCTGAAATGACCAGCAAGCACTTGCATAAGTGTGTGTGTGTGAGAGAGAGAGAGAGAGAGAGAGAGAGAGAGAGAGAGAGAGAGAGAGAGAGAGAGAGAGAGAGAGAGAGAGAGAGAGAGAGAGAGAGAGAGAGAGAGAGAGAGAGAGAGAGACTTGTGGCGGTGGTGATGGGATGCTCTGTGGGTTTTTGGTTCTGGTCAGCTGAGTTTAGTTTAGAGTCACAACAAACATTTTATTTTGCATGTGCGTGCGCACACACACACACACACCCAAACCTAATTGACAAGAACAGCAGTGAGTCTGTCTGCGTATGTTTGCAGTGAGAATCTGCAGGGTGTTTCCTGGAAATAGAAAATTGTTTTAGAGCGACTTAACTGAGTTATGTTAATGCAGATGTGCTCCGTAAGCTACAACACGACATTGCACAACATTTTATTGGAGCAAGTCTGCACCAAAATTAATATATGGATAATTTAAAAAAAAGCCTCCAGCAGCAGTAAGTAACTTCAGACCTGATGATGTTTCTGGTCCATGTCTGGCTGCTGTCTGTCTCATGTTAAACTCGTGTATAGCCAGGAACACAGTAATGGCTGCCGGTTGGCTAGCACGGCGTCACAATAGTTATGTACCGACACACAAAGACATACTGAAGATGCATACATATGCTGGCCACTGCCATAAACTGTGCAGTGACGCTATGGAGAGAAAGAAAGAGAGAGACGGCGAGAATGCGAGGACATGTTTGCCGTATTGTTCAGACAAACTGTGGGAAGAAGAGACAGACAGAGAGAGCAGGTGGGGGGGGTGAAAGGGAGATGACGAGAGTGGGAGATTGGGAGGATATTGAGAGGGGCCTGGAAGAGAGGGATAGATGAGTGGAGAGATTTAGTGAACGGTAAATGGCAAAAGAGGCACCCTGAGCTGAGCAGGAGAGAGAGAGAAAGACGGATGAGGACAGAAGTGAGTTTGTAGTGTGTGTGTGTGTGTGTGTGAGCGAGAGAGAGAGAGAGACAGGGAGCGTCCTTGAGTTCAGAAGTTGGAGAAACATCTACAAGAATGGAAAGTGTAAGAAAGAAAGGGAGAGGAGAAAGAGAGCACCAAAGTTTAAAGAAGGCCTTAAGCAGGCGTGACAGATATCTCTCAGAAAACAGACTCCTCTGCCAACACATGCACACACCGACACACACACACACACACACACACACACACACACACACACACACACACACTCAGTGAGAACTATGTCACTGAGAAGAGAAAGGGCTGGACATTTGAAGAAAAGAGCAGTGAGAGGAGGCAAGAAAGACTGCTAAACCACAACTGATAAAAATAACAACAACTAATGGACCGGGTTTCCTTATTTTATATTTATATATTCTCTCTTATAAGACAACAGCCAAGCTAAGATGACAAATAACCTCGTGTTCCGCAGGAGCAGTCGTAATACCAACGATGACCTCTCTAGCGCCCCCTTACCGTGTCGCAGCTTTACCGATATCGGTCAGAATGTTAAATACGAGGGCAGTGACAGGCTCACCCCCAAAACTGTGGCAGATTCCTGTTTGTTTCGCTTCATTTTTTTTCTGTATAAACCAAAACATTCACCAGCGCCAGGTCAGTGCTGTCTGCTGGCTGTTGAAACTCATCCATAAATCGTCCTTATGACGTACTCCTCATGTTTCAGGCGAGTTATGCCTGCAGAGACCTTATTCAGACTATTCACTTCCTCAGACCGATGTCAGAAATTTGGTGGGCAAGTTATCTTCAACAGCGGTTTAAAAACAAAACAAATGAATCAGTCGAGTTTTGCAACTCCAGATTTGACTCGGATTCCTCGGCTTGGATTGAGAGATGAGATTCCTCTGGCGAGTTTTGTGACAAACAGGCCTCATGATAACAGGATCCATGGTGCCGATTAAGACCATATTTCATGCAGGGTGTCAAACGGAAGCTGGTTGTAATAACCGCTCACATCTCGACTCTTGGAGAGGAAAGGATGTGATCTGACTTCAGTTAAGTTATTTGGGCTTCATGGAGCGGGAGTCCCCGAGGTCGTAATTCGACTCTGCATTTCATTGTAATAAAAGTGTACAGAGCATTTCAGCAAGTGTGCTGCAGTGTGTGTGTGTGTGTGTGTGTGTGTGTGTGTGTGTGTGTGTGTGTGTGTGTGTGTGTGTGTGTGTGCGTAGGATGTACAGGATATACTGATATAGTGAGAGGGTAGCATTTGCAAAAGTCTTGCTTACATTTACAAATTCAAAGTATTGTGTTGTGTTTTGCTGGACAGTAAAAGTGCATTTTTTGACCCAAAACAGTGACATTAAGTCATTCGTCCATTGTCAACCAGAATGACTTACAATGGCACACACACACACACACACACACACACACACACACACACACACACACATATCTCTCCCCCTCTTTTCTGTTCCTCTCTCTCCTCTCTTTGCTCCACCTCGTTAGCCAGTCATGCGTGAGGAGACCTGTTCTATTTTTATTCCCTCCCCCTCCGTGCGTGCACACATACACACAGAGTCATGCATAATTACTGGGTCTTGGTGTGTGTGTGTGTGTGTGTGTGTGTGTGTGCCTTTCCTCTCATCGGAGATAGCAGGGCAGAGTAGCAGGCGGGGGGGGGGTGGGGGGATAAAATGAAGAAGATAGGGAATCAGAGACAAGAAAGAGGTACTGTGATTGACAGCGAGGGGCACAAATAGCAAGGGAGATAAACTGGGTGGGAAAGAATGGAAAGTGACAGAGGGCGGGACACTGGCTCAGTGTTCTGAATTGTGTTCTGTTGATCCGCAGCGTGTGGTTGATTTTCATGTGTTGACCTCATGCGCTTGCTGTGTGGATGGTTGGATGCTGTCGTCTGCCGTTATGCAACAGCATAACAGCAGACGAGTTATGCATGTTGCTGTTATCAGCAGGTACCCGTGACGCGTTCTGACCTCAGTCTAGCCACAGGGCTGTTGTCATCGTTATTTGTTGCCATCAACTTTTGACTGTCATGGTGAATAAATGTGGCTGTCGTTTTGTATGAGACTATGTGGACAACTCTGTCATGGATGTTTTGTTTGGTCTGTGTATGTGCGTGCCTGCGTGTGTGCGTCTTTGTGTGTGCGCCTTTGTGCGTGACTGCGTGTGTGTGTGTGTGTGTGTGTGTGTGTGTGTGCGTGCGTGTGTGTCAGTGGGTGGGTGGGTAACCCGTGGGTGGGTATCCCCAGCCACAGGCTAATAACAATGACTCAGACATTAAGATTGCAGTCTGTCAGTCCCTGTTCTGTGCGTGCGAGCGCGCGTGTGTGTGTGTGCGTGCGTGCATGCATGTTTGCATGCATGCCTGCGTGTGTGGGTGCGTGCCTGTGTGCATGTGTGTGTGTGTGTGTGTATATATGAGTGACTCTGGTGACTGCACAGCAACCATGAAAACTATGAGCTAACATTTCAAACGGCCATGAGCTCATGATGTCCTTAACAACCATGTGTTAACAGATGTGGGCCACAGGGCCATTATCATCTCAACAAGCTTAGCCTACGTCCTCAGAAGGTCCTTTTCTCATCATACAAACTTTTCAAGCTGTTGTGTATTTCATCGAGCAAATCCCTAATGTCCAGGTTTTGGCCATCCACCCTACAGTGATTTCTTTTTTCCTACCTCATGTCCTCATAAATTATATTGAAAACTACCAGACTCGTCCTTAAGGGTGCCTGAAATTTTTTTCTAGAATGATTATTTTCCTGGTTGTGTCTAATTCTTTCTTTCTCTTTCTTTCTGACCCCTCACACACACACACACATTTTCTCCTTTTCAGTTTTGTTTTGTTGTTGTTTTGTTTCTCTGTCTCTTTTTGATATTACTTCCTAATAGACTTCACATTCCATCACTTTGATCCTTCTCAAAGCCAGGAACAAGGCAGAGTTGTAACCCGTAAAACATGTATCTTATCAGCAGGTTACTTTGATTTTATGCAGTTTTGTGTGACAAACCAAAGGGCAAAACATTTGTATCATTATCCGATGTGTCAGTACCATAGATATCTGTTCATTATTGCTTTATCTTATTATCAATTAACCTACAGTGAAATCAAGGAGGAAGTGTAACACTTTAAAAAATGAGAAACAGGTGATAATCTGTGAGCATTATGGATCCACATCATCTGACGTCCTGTTCTCTTTCCCTTTGTCGTTCTGTCTCTGTGCAGGTTGACGTGTCACCATGACAACAGAAGCCGGGTCTGAGACAGAGATAAAGGAGAAAGCAGAGGGATCGGTTGCTCAGCCTGACCAATCAGAGGCCACAGAGGAAAACCAGGAAGTAGTCAACTCTGAGAGCGCAACAACAGAGGGAGTGGAGGAAAAGAAGGAGAAGGAGAAAGAAGGCAAAGGAATCTCTCGGTTTCTGCCTCCATGGCTTAAGAAGCAAAAGTCTCAAGGCCAGGTCTGTGTCTGTTATCGCTATACCTGTGTGCACGTGTACATGTGCTCTCAGTGTTTCCTGTACATTTACTCTGCAGCTATGTTCCACCACACTGTGCATATTGCCCAATTTTGCAACATTCAAAAAGGTCATAAAGGCTATTTTTCTCTCAAAACACAAAAATGTGTCAGTGTATATGATGGCAATTTTACATGAAGAGTATCCAAATTTGAAAAGGTTTGGTGCTGCAATTTGACTAAACCAAACACCAGAATCTGGACCAAATAAAACATGGATGTGAAAACACTGTTCTCTGACTCCTAAATTTTCTTCAATTTTTTTCAAATGTTCCTTTTTTCAAGACTATTGCCACAAATCATGTAAGATCCAACACCTCTTAGCCAAGTTGTAGCTGGTTTCTGTGACCTCTTTGCCATTTCTCAAAATATCATTACGTTCTGGGACATAATATTGACTTGATAGATTATTTGTGATAATAACCTTTAGCGATGATGTTCAGCAACAACAGCAACTGTAGAACTGTTATCATGTATATCCAAACATAACTTTTTATTTATCTGTAATGGTTATGTTTTGGATAATTGGACATTTTCAATAATTATAATTTGGATTTTGAATTTTTTTTGTTTTTTGTTTTCTTTTGTCCAAAATGAACACCAACCAACCAGGTTGTGCCCAAGGAGACCTCTCCCACCAAGGAGGTCCCATCCACACAGGAAGAAGTTGGCAAGGTTAAAGAAGAAGAGGAAGAGCCTGCCCCAGAATTGAACGGTCACGCAGAGGAAGTGGAAAAGATAGAGGAAGTTAAGTTAGAGGAGTTTAAGGAGAAAGAGGCGGAGTCTCATTCCAACGCTAGTGCCGACACCCAGGTAGGGCCACCTTATTAGCCCGATAGGCTTTGATCCTCATGTGGCAAGTCCTTCAATGGTCAGTTCAATTGTTAAGACTGGGAAATAGTGGCCACCTCAACAAATCTGTAATAGTGGCCACCTCAACAAATCTGTAACTGATCACAAATACAGGCAGCTCTTTTTGAGGATGGCTTAGCATGCAGAAATAACCATTAAACTGTTACTTGACTTTAGTTAAAGTGGGCTGTCTCACCCTCTCTTGCTCATCATCATGGTTTACCACCCCTTCTCTGTCTCTCTGTCTCTCTCTCTCTCTCTCTCTTTCTCTCCCTACCCTCACTTTCTTTCCTCCTCCCTCTCCTGGACTCCGCTGCCTCCTCTAGCCTGCCAAGGAGGAAAAGATAGAGGAGAACATTGAGGAAATTCCTGAGGAGACCAAACCGGCTCCAGAGGGGGAAGAGCAGGCGGAGGAGCACCAGCAGCAGCAGGAGGAGGAGAAGAAGGAGCAGGCAGAAGAGGTAGAGGGGCAAGGAGAGGGAGGAGAAGAGCATCCCTCCATCTTTCAATCTCCTCTTCGTCTGGTGAGGAAGGCCAAGATGAAGATGGTGGTGTGTCACGTGACCCTCCTGGATGGGACTGACTTCTCCTGTGAGGTGGAGGTGGGATGTTAAAATGTCATGAAATCAACACAAAACTGTGATAAAGAAAGCCACACACAGGTGTAGCGGAGGAACAGGTTTTTAGACACATATAGGAAGGAGGGTGAAAGAAACGGTTGTTTACTTGTGACTTAACTTGAATCAGAGACGATCTACCAGTATGTTCTTTTTCCTGAAAATGTGGCTTTCTTAAAAAAAGGGTTTAACATGACTCTGTAAACAGCAGAGGTTGCTGGGTGGTACTGTTGAACCAAAGTAAACAACTCGTGCCCATGCCACCCGACCCTCCAATTTCTGCATTCAGAAACATACAAGCTGCTTTTGAGGTCAATATGGCCCCTAAAAGAGTTGATTCTCTGTCACCGTCCTCAGCAAACTATGCAGCATTTGCAGCAAATGATATCTACTGAGGGTTTTAAAAATGGACAGCATAAGCAAATGTCCTGTGGGTCAGCTACTTTTCTATTTAAATGTGTTAGTCTTGTTTGCTGTGATTTGTTGTTGATATTCACATCACTGAATGCTAAAAGTCAGGCAGGATTCAAGAACCTTAAAGTATTTATAAGTCATGTCTGTCTGTCTAATGGTTCTGTTTGTGGCGTGTGCGCTTAACCATGACAAATACACTGCACGTGAGTATCAGTGTGTCAGTGATATAATACTTAAATAGGATCAGAATTGGTTGAGGGGTGTGCCTGTGTGTTGGTATCTAACCTTGTAAAGCAATGTACACGCACATTCTTTAGCTGCATTGCAAGGTTCTTGTTTGGTGACCAGGAATCACACACACACACACACAACTGCGCCTCATGCCCCTCTTACTGGTGTTTTAAGTTTTGAGAAGATTCCAGTTACTTCCTGTTAGCAATTCATTGGTAATGCTGATACAAGTCTGGTGGAATTAAACCATATCTCCTCAGATCAAGCTCAGGTTCAACCAGACTGTTTATTTATTGCTCACCTAATACTTATTCTAACTCTTACCTATAATTATGAAAGTAAAAGTCCTACATGGAATTGAAAGAAGTGATCAGAGTGGAGTTTGAGAACCACCTCGGTGATGTGAGAAGTA